>NC_051862.1:8665579-8765579 GCF_015732765.1 Culex quinquefasciatus
AAACATACACAAATACACACGTAAAAGTGATCCTGAAAGCCGCACACATAGAGAGAGTGACAAACTGACTTGTTTTGAGTCGAGGACGAGGACGATGAGCCTGTGGGACTGATTATTAAGCCCGGAACGAGAGTCCTGGGAATACAGAGTGAATTACAAGCTGCGGGACAACAACGGTGGCTTTTCAGTGGGTGGAAGGGACGAGGCTGGATCCGTGGCCTAATTTCTGAATGGATGGCTCGTTGAATGCGATGCTCATTAGGAAGAAAGCTTTGATGAGTGAGAACGCGTTGTCCCACAAGAACTATTTCGCCACTAATGAGGGTGAGATGGATCGCGATTGAAATGGTTGCTTTTGTTTTAATAAGTTTTGAAAGCAAACATTGAAGTCGTGATTCACAACATAAATCAATATAAAATCGTTGAATAAGGCATTAAGCAAGGAAAATAACGGACTTCATCTCAAGATACTTTTTTGTGGAGCCATAAACGATTCAAATTTTTCACCATTGGGGTTGGGGAAGGGACGATGGTGCATCAGCTTACTGAATAACTCTACAACTTTAAATATCGGACTAACATTCCTCCCTTTTGCTAAACTGCAGGCTTCTTGGGAGGGCACCGGTATTGACTAATAAAGAAGGGATCTTCAGAGGTTAAACAGTGAACGATGGTTGGCTCCCACTGATCATTTTTGATTCATTGTTTAACTTCAGCTGATCTGTCAGTAACAGAGTAGCAGCTTATTGACAGTCAACCATGCTGCTCATGTTAAAAATGTTTACCAAAACTGGATTTTAAATGAATTTAGAAAATGAAGATATTTTTCTACCTTCAAGCAATAACAAAAATATAAAAGTCAAATACACAAAAAATTGTTTATGTTTTGAAGGTGAAAAATTTGACCGTAATATTACCTCAATTCAGACTGAAAAAGTGACAAAACACTGGAATAGTGGTAAATTAACAAATTTTCATAGTTAAAATAACTCATTTTTCTGACATAAATTTGTACCCATTCCCAGGTTTAATATTACCATAATTTATTATAGCTGTTTGCAAATATTTTTTGAAGTTTATGCTATGACCAAAGTCGGGGGGAGGGGAGAGGAGGGGGCAAAAATAAATGAATATAAAAATCAAAGTTAAAATTGAAATTACAAGCCTAGTTTTCAGTATTTGGATGAAAAACGTTTTGAAAAATGCATTATACACGCGTCCAGTTGGTATTTCTTGAAAAAATTAAAATGTTTCAAAGGAGTTCAAATATGCTAATTATGATTATTAACGCAGGTAAATGCATTTTTATTGGTTTTCAAATGATTAAACTTAAATTTTTATCAAAATTTTGAAGTATTTCGAAATAAATAATTTTTTGTCCCCTGATTATTCAGGCCGACTCAAAAGGGGGTGGCATATGCTTTGAAAAATATTTGGAACGGCCGATTCCTACTGTCAACAAAAATGTGAAGTTTCATTGAATTGTTAATTTTCTGACATTTTTACAGAATTATAAAAAATGGTTTTTTTTCATTGATTCTACGTTTTTTCGTTTAGCGATTTTGGTGACCCTATTCTAAATTGCCGAATTTCGCAAATATCACATTTTCTAAAAATCATATCTCATCTTTTAGAGCCAAAACGAAGCACTTTAATTATGGATCCTGCTGGTTTGACGTGGAATTGTTGCCTTTTAAAAGTGTGTTATTTTGGTTACTGAAGTAAAAAAAAATTATCATTGAAAAAAACAAACGGTAAGAAAGTCAAATCTGATCTTATCGGCTTACTTTTTAAAAATAAAGATGGATTTGAAATTATTAAAAAAAAAACCATGAATAAACCAGTTTAGAATCTAAATTTAAATTTTGAGCAAATTTTGGGTTTGATGATTTTAAATATTTTTGTGATTTCGACAATCTTTGGAAAAAATTAAATTAATATTGTCAACCTTGGTCAAGTTTTTAACTAATATCTTGTACATTTTATGTTAAAATAAGAATATGATTTTTTCCCCCAGATTATGTTTTGACCCACTTCGATGCCCTTTAAATGTAAACGGTTTAGTTTTTTAACGAAAAACAAGAAAAAAAAAATGAACAAATGACTAGAAATTTATAAACTTTATTTTCATATCCTTGGTGTAAAAAGTATCAAAAAATGTTTAATAAGTCGTTGCATCTTTGAATCTGTCAAAAATAATCAGCAATATAAGTGACATGTGCAATATGAATAAAAATATTGTTCAAGCTGTTAGCTCATTTGTGCCAAAATTTCAAAATTACAACAAAAAAGCCAAAAAGTGCCTCATGTGATTGAAAATGGTGAAAAAAGTAATGCAATTTATTGCAAATAATTTACAATCGATGTTAAAATTTTCAATGGATAATTCTTTTTCTAAGCAACAACTATTCTGCCCCTTGATCTATTGTGAACATTTTAAAGTTAGGAAAGGAGACAAAAACTGTTTATAAAATTAGTTTTTTATGTATGTGGGTTATTTATGATATTTGTTGCCTGAATTTTCAAATACGAGCAATTAAATTTGTATTTTAAATTCTGCATACATGTTATCTTCAAAAAAGTTATTGTAAAAGTGCTGTCAAAATTGGTAAAAGTGCACACAACTATGTAAAATTGGACGCACGATTTGATGGCGTACAAAGAATTCCGAAAAAAACGCATTTTTCATCGAAAAAAACACAACAAAAGTTTTAAAAACTCCGCCATTTTCCGTTACTCAACTGTAAATTTTTTTGGAACATGTCATTTTTAGGAAAATTTGATGTACTTTTTGAATCTACATTAACCCAGAAGGGTAATTTTTTCACTTAGAACTTAATATTTCTAATCTAATCTAATCTAATCAGACCCTAGCGCAGCCTATCATTCGGAGGGATCCTGGAGAGTGCCTTAGGTTAGATGACGCCTAGCACTCTTCTTGTCATTTATTAACATTTGTAGTGCGCCATTGCATTGGAATGCATTGAAACATCACAAGCGTTAAAGCGGCTAGGCCTACTGCGTAAAGCCGTATCGCAGAGATGACTCGTAATTGGGTTGAGTTTGAGCACTGAGTGTTCGAACAACAACACAATTCTGAATCGACAGGGGAGGAAGAAGCGTGGGGACACATCACCATACGCTCCGATATTTGGTTGTATTCGTTGGGAGCACCATGCTCAGAAGGTTTGGTGCTCCGGGACCCTCTGGGATGGGACATAGGGGGATGGCGTCGCTATTTTTAGACCACGTTTTCCACTTTTTCTCATCGAAACCGACTACTTTATCGACTTCATTTTGCTGGGCGAGATAGGACGCCGTCTATTTTTAGACGATGACTCAGCACTTTTCCACTCTTGCACTTCAAAAAACCAGATGGCAGCACGATGTAACGCCACGTCCCTATTGTATTTCCACGAATGCCCGGGACACTATTTGCCGTGGTTATAGCGCCACAACTCGCTCTCTGTAACAGTATTCCTAATTCCAGCCCAAGCTCACAAAGTCGTCATGGCCTAGTGGTTAGCATTTTTGCCTACCAATCCAAAGGACGGAGGATCGAACCCCGCCTCGAGCGACTTTGATTTTTCGTTCATATTCATCATTTCAAATTTATGTGTTCTTAACTTTCTCGTTGGGAGCAGATGGGCATCGAACCCAGAACCATTCGCTTACAAAGCGAACACCGTAACCAGTCAGCCACGGCCGCTCTCTAGTTGCCCCGACATTTTTTGAATTTCTGTAAAACTTAGCTTTTTAAGGGATATTTTTTATTTCTGATTACAAAGGTATTTTTTTTTTATTTTTTTGTGACGGTCAGGCAGTTCGACCCCTTAAATTTTCCTGAATTTTTACTAAAATATATTTTAAATAGTTTTTAGATCGAAACCGTGAAGATATAGAAATTTGGTTTTAAATTACTGAAATTCTGAAAAAAAACCTATAATTAGGTTTAAAAAACAGTTTGATATCACTGCCATTTCTTTATACTCAACTGTCAAAAATCGTGAGACATGTCATGTTATTATAAGAAAATTTTAATGTACTTCACGAATCTGCAATTACTCAGAGCGTTCATGATGACCTAGAAGGGTTTTTAAATGCCATGTGATTTTATAGATTTTCTTTGAAAAAGTCGGAAATAACATTTTAAATGGCTTTATCTCGAGAACCACATCAGCTAGCCTTCTGAAACATGGCCCAGAGATACTTGACAGACATATTAAGCGAAATTCATCAGATTTTTCATTCATTTCTGATTTCTAATAGAGGATGTTTTTACCACCAGAACAAACATATCCAATTCAATTTTGGAAATTACAAATCGGATGCCATCTAGTTTGCTCGAAGCAAACCCCTGACCTAGAACGATAATAATTAATTTTGCAACATCAAATATCATCCAATTATCGGTTCCACTTCGGACAACCGAAAATCGATTCTAATTATTACCATCATTTCCGGGGCTCACAATTGAAAATTCGTTCAGACACACACCCACACATTCAAACAACAACCGCCAACCACACACATAATTATGCATCACTCACTGTGAAAATTTAGATGTTAGTTATTTGTTTGCCATGTCACCGCAAAATAGCTTTCCCCCGAATCACGTGCAGTGCACTAAAATAATTAATTGCAGTTTTGAGTGGTGGCACTGCCGCTGCTAACTCAATTTTCTGCCCTTGTCGCTTTTTGACGGGGAAAAAAATCTCGGCTATTGTCGGCCAAGCCGTTCATGGCAGGGAAAACAGTTAAATAAATGCATTCATTCAAATATTGATTCAGGCAATGTATGGCGTACAATTCCTATTTCACCGGACGGCCATCAAACATTGATACAGTAGGAAAATGTGGTTTAATTATCATATTTGAGTGACTTTCTGAGAAGAACGTTACCAATTTGGTTGAAACCTTGATCAAACCAGAACAGACAGTTTACAGTTAACTAGAATTTTGTGTCATTGAATGTTTATTTGAAGTGGTCAATAACATGGATCCAAACTATTTGAAATTGACCATCCAAATGTTAAACAATTTTTGTTTATTCAGTCATTAGATGCAACATTATTTTTTTATTTTGGAAATATTACTGATTTTTTTTATAGATTTTTAGATGGGAACGTTAAGTGATATTCTCAACATAAAAAAAAATATTTTCATCACCTGAAAATGACGTCAATTGATTGAATTGCATTTATTTGCCGGCCATGCAAAAAACCGTTATTTTAAACGAAACTCGTTTTTATACCAAGAATTGTACGGCTTTGAAATCTGAAAATATGTTCAACAACAGGTTTAATTAAAATGGAATGTTGTTTGATTTTGTGGCACCCATTGCGATCAAAGTTTTTTTTATAAACGTCAAAATATAACCGTTGCCTTTTTTGCCTTTGCTAGCTTCTCTTCCTCTGAAATATCATCAATATCAAGTTTTTTTTTGTGTGTGGAAACTCACAGTATTTGTTGTAATCCTGTGATATTTCTTCATATTTTTGTTCTTTACTTTTTTTCTTATGCTCCTACGTTGAATTTGTCAGAGATCTATCACATATTACTGAATATCGTTGCACAGGATAGATATTTTGCCAATTTAATTTAAAAACACTTGGATTTTGAAACCTTTTTGAAATTTACTAAGGTCGTTGCAGAGAGCCTGGGGATAATCTTAGGGACGATAACTCATTTATAAAATCTTTATAAAATCGTCTTAATTCAACCATATCATGTTAAATTTTCAATGCTTTCACTAAGAATATATTTTTTGAAATAGTAGTAAGTTTTAAAGTTTATATAATCAAAATTGTTCACAAAATAACGTATTTTTTAAAATATACTCAAATTCAAATTCAAAATTTTCCAGATGGGTAACAAACGAAGTGCAGTTTTGTATGCCTTTTCACTTCATTAAAGACTTTTTGGTTTAAAACTTAAAATTTAAAAAAATACAAATTTTTTGCAAAAATTCTAAAATTTTCAAAATTTGCCTTATGGACATCAAACGAACCAAAATTTGGTATGCTTTTTCACCTTATTAAAGTTTTTTTTTGAAAATACAGAATTCTGCATGCTTCAAACATACATTAAAATGTTGCATGCTTCATATAAAATTTACTTCGTTTGATACTCATTTGGCAAATTTTGGAATTTTAGTATTTAAAAAAAATTAAGATATTTTGTTAAAATTTTATTGATTTACATATTAAAACTATTAAAGTGAAAATGCATAGAAAATTTCGTGTCTCTTTTTTTTTAAATTTGAGTTTTTTTTCGAAAAAATAAGGCATTTTGTGAAAATTTACGTACAATACCAAATTTCACTACGTTTAATATCTTTAATGCAAATGATGAAAATTTAAATATTTTTGAAAAAAAACGTCATTTTGTGAACAATTTTAGATTTATTTTAAAAAAGGTCATTTTGTAAACAGTTTTAGTATATTAAAAAAAAATTCTAATACATTTAAAAGCAAACCAAATCTCACACCGTTCAGTACCCATGCTTTTTTTTTTTTGTATTTTCAAAAGTATAGTATTTTGTGAAAATTTTAGTTTTCAACAAAAAAAAAAACTATGATAAAGTGAAAACGCATGCAAAATTTTGCAAATAATTAAGATTTGAGTACTTTCAAAAAAATATGATATTTTGTGAACAATTTTGAGTATTTTTACTTTGAAACTTAGGCCGTTGCAAATATTTTTCAAAGTTTATGTCGCCCCCCCCCCCCTTCAAAATTGGTCTGAAAAATCAGGGGGCAAAAATTTTTTTTTTTCAAAAAACTTCAAAATTTCCATGAAAATAGAAGTCTTATCAACTCAAAACAATCTAAAATGCATTTTTCTGCATTGATGATCATATTTAGCTTGTTTGGGCTTGTTAAAAAATGTTTTGAATTTTTAAAAAATTCCAATGTACAGCACCGCAAAATTTTCGCAAAAAATGAAATTTTCGTCAATACTTAGATTTTTTGGAAGCTAATGATGGCAAAACAACTGGACAGGTGTATAATGCATTTTAAAACACTTTTTTAATTAAAATGTTGAAACCATGGCTCGTAATTTCAATTTTAATTCCCCCCCCCCCCCCTCGACTTTGGTCAGAGCCAAGGGACATTAACTTCAAAAAATATTTGCAACAGACTTACTACATTTTCAAAAAATATAAGATTAGTGTAAGCATTGAAAATTTAACATGATATGGTTGAATGATGTCGATTTTAGAAATATTCAAAAAATGAGTTATTCCGGCGATAAGATATTTTATTATATTTCGATAAAATAAAAATTTCGTCCATACTCAGATATTTTGAAAACAATTGATTGCAAACCAACTGGATTGGTGTAAAATGCATTTTAAAACACTTTTTTAACCGAAATGTTGAAACCGTGGCTTGCTATCGCCCCCCTTTTTGGTCAGAGTCCAGAGACATAAACTTCAAATAATATTTGCAACGACACAAATCACAGAAAAGTGTTCATAGATTTATTCACGATTAAAAGAATTGAAATATTTTTTAAAATGTTTAAATTTATTTTAAGAAATGGTCGTGTTTAAAATATTGCAAAAATCCACTTTTCTAAAAATATTTTATTTTTAACTGAATAATTGCTGACAAATTTCAAAATATCTAAACATAGCAAAAACTTGATTTCAAAAATCCAAAAATTTTATTGTTGTTTTGTTACATCTTTTTCAATTGCGTTACTATCCAAAAATTATTTTTTTTGTCCTCAATTTATTTTCCTTGCACTTTTGTTCAACGCAAAGAATTTAGCTATTTTATTAGACTTTGTCACATGGATTCGCAAAAAAACATAAATTAAAAGAAAAATAATAACCCAGCACAGAAACAACTTCAACTGTATCGATAATTCATTCAAATCTGTCCAACTTTTCAAAGTAAACATTATTTCAATTCGCGTTCACATTTGACATCGCTGGCAACTTCAACAAAATATGCTCCGCAAACTTAACCCCAATTTCATGATCGACACAACGGCAATTGGAAAAGTTTTTGTTTTGTTTCCCACCAAACGAATTGTTTTTTGAGTTTTGACACAAAAATTACAGTCGTTTGATTTCGCAAATAAATGGCAAAAAACTTTTCCGCGAACTTTTCGTTACAAAATCCACAACGAAAGGAGGAAAAACGTTTCGCTTAATTTGTAATTAAACCAAAATTTTCAATTCCATCGCGCTCCAAGCGTGGCGGTCTGGGTTGATACTTAATCAATCAAAGCCGAAAATGGGATTGAGGAGGAGGAAACACGGCGGCTGTATTGAAGAGCTGTCATGTTTTCCACGATTGAAACAGCTCAGGGAGCTTGTCCTACCCCCCACCTCCTCCCACCAGATGGCGCAGTGAGTACAAACATGGCGCAAAACAAGCAATGGGGAAAAACGGTATTTTCCTCCAGCTGGGTGCGTGACATTGGTCTGAGCGGGGGAGGGTAGCAAAACAATTAATGTAAGAACAATTAGTGTTAATTTGTAGAAAATTTTGTTCTTTTTCAAAAATTTCGCTTTAAAAACTTCAAACTTTTCATAAATATAATTGTTGAAATTTTTAAATGAAATAATTATTCATGAATCAAAATCTGAATCTTATCAAAAAAAGTTATTTTTCAAATAACAAATTTTGTCCCCTTCAGCAATCTTCTTTTGCTCGGGACCCCACCCCTTAAGCTTCGCGTATAATGAAATATGGTGATGGGTAAAAGTGCGCCAATGTCGGATAATTAATTGACTCGTTCTCGCTGGAAAGGCGATATGATGCGTGATTATGAATAATTACCAGCCATATTGACAGCAGCAGCAACTCAAAGCATGAGTAAAAGTGGCAGAGATTACATAGAAGCAAATCAGGGTATTTTTGAAATTAAATATGTCTTTATTGAACATTCTTATAATAATTACATTTCTTCTACATGCTAAGTGGTATGGCCTAATGCTCTTCATCTTTGTTGTATTTTTCGTTTGATTATTAACTGATCACATTTATTTTATTTACTTCAAATTGTTTTACATTATTGCATTGAATTGAATACATTTGGGTAAAAAAGAAAAAAAATCACTTTATCAACTAATCCTAACTTAAAACTAAAAAAAAATAAATTTATTGAAATATTCAAAATCACTAGAACGAGTAAACTACGAACTGTATTTTAAGATGAATGCTCCAAGAGTTCTTACTTGTTCCTGGCGAGTTTTGCAACCACGCAATGTTGTTGTCATCTCGATGAAAATGTTCAAAAGTTCTTGTGGAGAAAACAGGTCACTACTGCCTTCACCCGTTGATGCTGGTTGGTTTTCCCTCGGTTGCTGACTGAAGCCTGGAGGTGTTGTATTCTCTGCAACTCTTTGCCGCTGATTCAACGGCAATGGCTGCAGATTTGGAACCACTCGAACAGATCCTGCTCCTGGTGACGCCAAAGCAGGAAAATCCACGTCCGTGAATGCTGGTGGTGTTCTGCGCCGATTTGGTTGGTGCCTCGTCGTCGCTTGCTGCCGAATTTTTACAAACTCAGCTCGTTTTGGGCAGCTTCGATTCTTGGTAGAATGGTCGCCGCCGCAATTGAAGCATTTCGCTTCGATGTTCTCGTTGATTGTTTCGCAAGCTTGAGTTTTGTGCTCACCTCCGCAGGTTGCACAACGACTCTTGATGAAACAGTTCCTTCCACCATGCCCAAACTGCAAGCAGTTCGAACACTGTGTCACGTCACGGTGCACTGGACGATAACGTTCCCAAGTCACGATGATGTTGAAAATTGCCCGAACTGCTTTCAGCTCAGACGGCGTTGTCGATCCTTTCTCGAGATGAACCAGGTACAGTTGATCACGATACTTGATGTCCTTGTTGTGTCTCGTCATCTTGAAGACTTCGATCACGTTCAACTTAAGAGTTTTGAGCTCTTTTTCAGCACACTCACATCCATGTCGTACAGGCCACGGAGGACCTGTTTCATGGGGCGTTTACCTGGATCGTCATGGCTGTAGTATTCAATCTTGGTGTTGTTCAGGAAATCCCGAACGTAGTTGTAATCCTTTCTGCTAGGTAGCAGAATTTTGAGTCCATCAGCACACAAGCGAATGGAAGCTCGTAAAGCACCAGATTTGATAAACCCGGTCAGCCACTTTCGCACCGAATCCGATGACGATGTTTTCACAAAAATGGGTGGCAACTTTTCCCGTCGTTCAAATTCTTCCTTCTCGCTCACGTCCACAGGAGGGTAGCGAACTGGTTTCCAGACGAATTTTGAGCGTCCTTGCTCAAACTGCCTGGCTTTGCAGGTAGCGCTTCGGCATTCTTTAGCTTCTTCAAATCTGCCGATCCTGCTGGTGAGGACCGCCTCTTTTTCTTGCCCTGAGGCATTTTTGCACTTTTTAAGCACTTTTTTGGTTTGTGAGGGACGCACGTCTGACTCGCTTCTCTGCTGATCGCAGACTGAGCAAATCAGGGTAAGCATATTCAATTTATGTATTTTTATGCTACGAGTGCCTTATGTTTGCTCTAGGCATAGCCGTAGAGATGTTTCATTGGTTGGAGGAAAATGGCACGATCCATGTTTTGTTAGTAATTTTCCTAAATTTATGTTTATTAAATACAACATAAAAACCCTAATTTGAATTTGATAAATTCCTTGAAAAATTTGAGGATTTGACAAAAACCTAATATTTTAACATTTATTTTTTTTATAAAATCTGAATCGGCTCAAAATTAATATTAATGTTCTAAAATCACAAAAAAATTTGAACAAAGAAATCCAACACTTCCTCAATTCTCACCATCAATACGTTTGTGACCAATCGCCTAGGGACGTCACCCCTAACCAAAAGAACCACAATCTGCCACACACAGCAGTGCCGGCAGCAGAACCACACGGCTTCGACAAGCTCTCGAGTTCCGCGTCGATTCTAGAACATATGCTCCGTAGAGATCTGCTCGCCCCCCGCCCTCCCCTCCCTGGGGGGACACTTCTGGCTACCGTCACCAATCCCAGCTCGTGTTGAGAGTTGTCAATTTAAATTTATTTCCCATTTTGTGCTTCCTCCGCCCCCAAAAACCAGAGCCGCGACGCAGCTGTTACAAATGCATGTTATAATACCAATTAACCTGTCATTCAAACCGCTAAACATGGCACACAGTGTCGTGGCGCGTCCCCCCCGGGGAGTAGGGAGAACTGACCTTGTCCCACTGCTCCCGATGGCCGCTCTAGCGGGAATGGTGTCGTGTTGGGGTGGTCGGATGTTCCAAGTGTGGTTTCCGTTGAATTTGTCCGCAGCGAGCTGGGTTCGACGAAAAACGCTCCAAAAATTCGCCCAAATTGAATAGCCCGGATCAAAAGCTGAACCAAAAGACCAGGTTTCCCGGGGATTCACCGCTAGTTTATTGGCATAAGTTCGATGTTCGATGACCCAGAACCGACGAATGTTGAAGTGCTGCAGCGCTGGCTGACTAACTGGCTGTAAACGCATAACCGTGCACGGAACTAATGTGATTTTGAAAAGCGAAAAGCACTCGCGTTTGCCCAAACAGTCACTGTCAAAAAATACTTTTTCTTCAGTCGAAGGGAAATGTATTTTCAATTATGCTTTTCTAACACTTCGCACAGTGATTTTAAAGGCATCATTGAAAATTTAATATTGAAATAAATTACCTTTGTACATCTCATCTCACAAGTAGTTTAATTCAAGTTATACCATCAACTCCGGTTTCCGTTATTTTATTTTTTTTTTCGGAAAACCAAAACATTCAAATTACTTATGCTAGGGGTGCTAAAAGTTTTAAAGTGACGGGCCAAATATAAAGCTCACATCAGTTTGAAAATGAAAAAAAAAAAACATCGATCAGTTGATGATTTTTTCAAAATTTAATGCTTTTTTTTTGCAGTATTAGAAATAGAAATAGATTTTTTTCCCGAAATTCTAATAATAAAAAATTGCATAATTTTAATTTTAAATAAAATAAAACTATAATATAAAAAAGTTTCAAATGGATGTTTCAACAATTAATCCTCCAATTTCAATAAAATTTCATTAAATTTTGGTCTGCCAGAATCAGATGTAAGTAACTCAGATAAGTAACCAAAATATCATGATTTTTAATGTGAAAACTAAGTTTTAGGCTAAAGAAACCCTTAAACAAATTATGAAAATGTTGATGAGATTTTTCATCACAATGATTGTTTCGTATGATCGTGATCAAAGTATCTATAAATTATTCGTTTTATTCAAACAAAAAATAAAAAAATAAAGAAATATTTTTGCACACAGAAAAAATGCGTTCATCTGGAATGTAATTTCGAAAGGTTGTATATTACCTCTTTTATGATGTAATTTTACCTCAATTAAGACTGGAAAATTGTCATTACACCAGAAAAGTGGTAAAATTCTACATGTTTTTTTATTGTGCAGATGGGATATCTTAATATTGACTTTTTATAAAAAACAATTAAATGACTTCTTAAGGGGATCATACATAAATCACGTGGCCAACAAATTTAAAATGTGGAGCCTGAATACCACACCCACCCAATCCCTCTCCCCCTCAAAAGGTCACGTTGTTTATGGATGAGCTCTAGCTTGAATGATTGAAATAACTCGCAGCTAAATAAGAAAACAATCGAAAAAATGTTTTGGTCACTTTCGACATTTATCCTATTTGGGATGTTGTGCTTTTGTACTTTCATCTAATTTTGACCTTTTTACCCTTCTGGTTATCAAACTATTTTAGACTTTTTAGAATTAGCCAGTTAGATTTGAGAACAAAAGTCTTTTTAATTTTTATTTAAATTGGTTTTTGTAGTTCATTAGAAAATACATTAAACATATTATCGTTACATCAAATGACTTATATGTTATGTGACAAATATCAAATATAAAAACCATGGTTAAAACACTTAAAAAATCAAAGAGCGTTTTTCAACAGTTCACTTCTTTTTGCAATAATTAGTTTTTAAAATATCGTTTTTTTTCTCGAAAAAAAAAAAAACATTTTCCGGTACTTTACATTATAATTTCACGAAAAATTCAAAATAATTTTGATCGGGTTCCATGCTATATATTATTATTCATGCAGGAAATGCATTTCAAACTGTTTTCAGTAGATTTGACTTCTATTCCCATTGGAATTTTGATGTTTATTGCCCCTGATTTTAAGGGGTCAATTTCGAAGAGGGGAATGACAATGTTTGAAATATATTTGCAATGGCCTTATAAAGCAAATCAAAGATAAAATCTAATCTAGAATCTAGAAAATTATATGCAAAAAAATAAAATTAATCTGTGTGTGTGTGTGTTCCAATCCAATACCCGCTAACCGGTAGCGATATTATGGGAAAGTACAGTTTGTATCAGACTTTGTATATGCCGAATGCTGATACAACTTATCTCAGTCCCGGGTATTAGGTGGTGATAGCCCTCGCGCTGCTTCCAACGACCCGTTTCAGAATGACAGAGCTCCTTGCGGTCCAATTCCGAGGTCGCTGGGCATTGTTCGGCCCCGCCTAAGCATAGAAGCAAGCATCTGAAGGAAACTCGATCTATATTTAGACTTCCAATCCCCTCAGGCAAATCAGGGATCAGCGCGTATTTAATATGAGAAGATAACATGTTTCAACACTACGGATCATTTCACTGCTAGAGTGTAAACCTTCTGATGGCCGACTGCTTAGCGTCCCAGACCACCAATCCAAAGGCGCGAGTTCGAATCCCGCCTGATTCATTTTCGTTTTTGTTCATATTCAAAGTTCAAATTCCTGATTCCAAATTTCAAAGGTACCGACCGGGATTTGATCCTTGAACCTTCTGCTTGTGAGGCAGAAGCCGTAACCATTAAGCCACGGAGCCGGATATGCAAAAAAATTAAATTAATCTATACAAAAAATCAGATTTATATTTTCAATATGTTTAGACCGTCTTTTATTTCAATGAACTTCATCTAAAAAAAATAAATAAACGTACAATCGACTGAAAACAATTTAAATTATGGCAAAAAATTTGTTTTTGGCAAAATCTTTTTTTAAATTTTATTATTTGAGACAAATTTCCTAAAGAATAATTCATTTAAGAACACTTTTTTCATTGAAATGTTATAACCGTGGCAAAAAAAATCAATTCAATTCATTTTTTATGTTTTTGAATGCTAACACGGATTAAATTTGTTTTCCTCTTTCCTTTAAGGACAATAAAACTACAATTTCATCGTGATGATGAACCGCACGAAATTGTTATGGCTAAATTTAGTTGAAGACGACATATTTTACAGCTTTCAATAGCCTTTTGACCATCACTTCATCCCCAAAACTCGATTGCAATGTTCTCATCAAAACGCGTAAAAACTCCATGAAGTTTGACACTCTTTATATAAAATGAAAATAGTTATAAAGAGTTTATTTTTAAAGGTTTAAATAACTTGATTTAATTTTGTGTAACTTAACCATCAACAATAAAAAAAGTGAAAATTGATGTAAAATTATGTATAATTCATCATCAGGACTGGTGAAATTTGCATTCAATTATATTTAATTTCATTTTTTACACATTTTGTTTGATATATTTACACAATTAGAGCGAATATTCAACCATCAAATTTTCATCTCTTCAAAATTAAACTTGTTGAATTTCACATTTTTCCAATTATTTATGTAAAATTAAACAAAAATAGGTAATATTTAACCAATCACATTTTCAACCTTCCAAAATTCTATTTTTGTAATTTTACCTAATTTAATGTGAAAAAATGTGAATTTCAACAGAAACTGATGAAGATTTCAAGAGTTCCGATGTAAAATTACACATAATCTAGAATGGTTTTTTTTTTTTTTTTGTGCAACCAACCAAACGGGACCACGCGGTCGCATCTTACAAATTGAGTTGTTTCCATGTATTTTTAGATCTTCATTCTATACATGCAAATAACTCGCATAGGCATTTGGAAGGTGTTAGCTCTGCCGAGCTTCGGAGACCCATTTCTACGCTGGCTAGCCGAGCGCGAGGTACCTCAGCTTTTTATCGACAAGCCCCGCCCTGAAGAACGTTTGCACCAATCGGGTTCAAACGTTATTTAGAACTTCCGAACCCTTGTCAAATGGACAAGGACCCAGCGCGTATATAGTTGATAGTAACAGTATTCCTAATTCCAGTCATCGCTCACTAAGCTGTGATGGTGGTTAGCATTTTTGCTTACCAATCCAAAGGACGGGGGATCGAACCCCGACTCGGGCGACTTTGATTTTTCGTTAATGTTCAGAGTTTCAAGATTAATATTTCCTATACTTTCTCGTTGGGAGCAGATGGGAATCGAACCCAGAACCATTCGCTTAGAAAGCGAACACCGTAACCAGTCAGCCACGGCCGCTCCTCAATTACACATAATCTAGAATGGTGACTCCAAAATGTAATCTATATATATATAAAAAATTTCGATGGTTTTGTTCGAACGCGAATCAGTTCAATACGGAGCGTCGGATCGAGGTGATTTTTGTAGCGTTGGGTTCGTATAAGCCGCTAACTAAATGACACTTTGGCCTCTCTGGAACCGATTCCGGAGCATCGGCTAATTGTATGGAGAAAGTTACGTAAAATCAAATTTTGATCACAGGAGGCTGAATAAGCAAAAAAAAAAACAAAAAAACGTCAACAAACGAAAAAAGGCAGAACGACGTTTGTCGGGTAAGGCTTGTGTTACTATATTTTTTTTCAACTGTGTGATTCACACGCTCTACACAGCAAAAAATCCGATGGTAAAATCGCATGCAAAAGCATGCACATCACCTTCGTCAAAATAAACACTTAATATTACACGCTGCATGTACAATTTTTGTAAACACAAAAAAAAGTTGCAACCGACGGGACTCAAACCCAGCACCAACACTAAGGACTGGCGCCTCAGTCCACTCGGCCATCAGACCGATGAAGAAAGGACAGGCTAATCGCACATATGAGCTTGACATTTCGGTCAAGTAGGTTTCCCATACTGATGGGCTACATATTTCGGGGTGTAATATTACACAGAATTTCATAAAATAATGCAAAATTTATTTTACACCCAGGCCTTTTACACGCAGCTGAATTACTACTTTATTTGCTGTGTAGGTTTTAATTATTCAAGGTCAGTATTTGGAAAATTCAGTACGTATGTTTAAATCCGCCCCTAACCGATTAGGATACCTTGTACGATTTTTAACACTTTGGAGGGAATATGACTTTGTCGATCCAGACGAAAATCGAACCCTTTTCCTTTTAAGACTAAATCCCGAATATGAGATTGATCGGACGAAAACTCGAGTGTCACAAACCAGGCACATTTTTCATTTTGTTTAAAGGAAAGTGAATCTATTAGTTATTGTAATTTTTTAGCATGTTTGCTACTTTTTTTCATTAAAACATTTGTCACTTTTTCGTGCGTACATTTAATTTACTGAGCTTTAATTTAAAAGCTAAAATGATTATGTTCAAAGAATAAAATTCAAAACTCTGCCAGCAACTGTTCCAGTCAAAAAGTCCTCTCTCAACAACTTAGGCTCACTGTTGCCATGACGTTCAACTCAAATGGGGACGGCCGATGCATACAGAGTTGGTTGACGCACTCCAGATCCGATCCCGTCAATAAACATCCACAACATTTCGTCGCTTCTGTGCTATCTTGTGACAAACGCCATTTTGGTCGAAATTGAGTTAATGATGGCGTTTCATTAAACTTAACAAACGCTACAAGATGCCATCACCCGATTTTTGAAATTCGTTTCCGTTTCCGGGATATCGTTGGGCACACTTGTGACATAGACCAGTTTCTCAACAAATTTTCTGTGCTATCTTGTGACACGTGCAGAGGCAAAAGCAAGCTATAAAACTGTATGGTACCAACAGATGTCACTACACATTTATGTCTAATTTTATAACACCACGTATCACAAGAGAGCACAACATTTTTGAATTGAAAATGTACTACGTGTCACAAGTGTGTTCCTAAAGGGCTATTTGAATGTTGATGGAGTTTTGTATGGCGGTTGTCACAAGTGTGCCACAAATATTTTGATGGCGATTTGTATGGCGGTTGTCACAAGTGTGCCACCAATATTTTGATGGCGATTTGTATGGCGGTTGTCACAAGTGTGCCACAAATATTTTGATGGCGATTTGTATGGCGGTTGTCACAAGTGTGCCACCAATATTTTGATGGCGATTTGTATGGCGGTTGTCACAAGTGTGCCACAAATATTTTGATGGCGATTTGTATGGCGGTTGTCACAAGTGTGCCACCAATATTTTGATGGCGATTTGTATGGCGGTTGTCACAAGTGTGCCACAAATATTTTGATGGCGATTTGTATGGCGGTTGTCACAAGTGTGCCACCAATATTTTGATGGCGATTTGTATGGCGGTTGTCACAAGTGTGCCACAAATATTTTGATGGCGATTTGTATGGCGGTTGTCACAAGTGTGCCACCAATATTTTGATGGCGATTTGTATGGCGGTTGTCACAAGTGTGCCACAAATATTTTGATGGCGATTTGTATGGCGGTTGTCACAAGTGTGCCACCAATATTTTGATGGCGATTTGTATGGCGGTTGTCACAAGTGTGCCACAAATATTTTGATGGAGTTTTGTATGGCGGTTGTCACAAGTGTGCCACCAATATTTTGATGGCGATTTGTATGGCGGTTGTCACAAGTGTGCCACAAATATTTTGATGGCGATTTGTATGGCGGTTGTCACAAGTGTGCCACAAATATTTTGATGGCGATTTGTATGGCAGTTGTCACAAGTGTGCCACCAATATAACATTCATTACACCGCAATATTCGTTACACCGCAGTATGGTTACACTGCAGTATGGTTACACCGTAACATAGTAACACCGTAATATGATTACAACGTAACATTGTTACACCGCAACATTCGTTACTTCGTAGTATGACTACACCGTAACATTGTTACACCGTAAAATTGTTACACCGTAAAATTGTTACACCGTAAAATTGTTACACCGTAACATTGTTACACCGTACCATTGTTACACCGTAACATTGTTACACCGTAAAATTGTTACACCGTAACATTGTTACACCGTAACATTGTTACACCGTAACATTGTTACACCGTAACATTGTTACACCGTAACATTGTTACACCGTAACATTGTTACACCGTAACATTGTTACACCGTAACATAGTAACAACGTAACATTGTTACACCGCAACATTCGTTTCACCGTAACATTTCTTCACACCGTAGTTTGATTACACCATAAAATTGTTACTTCACAACATTGGTTACACCGTTACACCGTTACATTCGTTACACCGTTACATTCGTTACACCGTTACATTCGTTACACCGTTACATTCGTTACACAGTTACATTCGTTACACAGTTACACCGCATCATTCCTTACACCGTAACATTCGTTACACCGTAGTATGGTCACACCGTAACATTGTTACACCGCAATATTCATTACACCGTAACAAAGTTACAACGTAATATGATTACACCGTAACAGTGTGACACCGTGATAGTCTTACACCGTAATCTTATTACGGTGTAACGAATGCCACGGTGTAATGAATGCTACGAAGCAACGGATGTTGCGGTGTAACAATGTTACGGTGTAGCCAAACTAAGGTGTAACGAATGTTACGGTGTAACGATTGTTGAAGTGTAACGAATGTTGCGGTGTAACAATATGACGGTGTAACGAATGTAGCTGTGTAACGAATGTGACGGTGTAACGAATGTTGTGGTGTAACAATGTTACGGTGTAATCAAACAACGGTGTGAAGAAATGTTGTGGTGTAATGAATGTTGCGGTGTAACAATGTTACGGTGTAATCATATTACGGTGTAACTATGTTACGGTGTAACCATACTGCGGTGTAACCATACTGCGGTGTAACGAATATTGCGGTGTAACAATATTACGGTGTGACCATACTACGGTGTAACTATGTTACGGTGTAACCATACTGCGGTGTAACCATACTGCGGTGTAGCCATACTGCGGTGTAACCATACCGCGGTGTAACCATACTGCGGTGTAACGAATATTGCGGTGTAACAATATTACGGTGTGACCAAACTACGGTGTAACGAATGTTACGGTTTGATGAATGTTATATTGGTGGCACACTTGTGACAACCGCCATACAAAACTCCATCAAAATTTTGGTGGCACACTTGTGACAACCGCCATACAAAACTCCATCAAAATATTAGTGGCACACTTGTGACAACCGCCGTACAAATCGCCATCAAAATATTGGTGGCACACTTGTGACAACCGCCATACAAATCGCCACCAAAATATTGGTGGCACACTTGTGACAACCGCCATACAAATCTCCATCAAAATTTTGGTGGCACACTTGTGACAACCGCCATACAAATCTCCATCAAAATTTTGGTGGCACACTTGTGACAACCGCCATACAAATCGCCATCAAAATATTGGTGGCACACTTGTGACAACCGCCATACAAATCGCCATCAAAATATTGGTGGCACACTTGTGACAACCGCCATACAAAACTCCATCAAAATTTTGGTGGCACACTTGTGACAACCGCCATACAAAACTCCATCAAAATTTTGGTGGCACACTTGTGACAACCGCCATACAAATCGCCATCAAAATATTGGTGGCACACTTGTGACAACCGCCATACAAAACTCCATCAAAATTTTGGTGGCACACTTGTGACAACCGCCATACAAATCGCCATCAAAATATTGGTGGCACACTTGTGACAACCGCCATACAAATCACCATCAAAATATCACACTTGTGACAACCGCCATACAAATCGCCATCAAAATATTGATGGCACACTTGTGACAACCGCCATACAAATCGCCATCAAAATATTGGTGGCACACTTGTGACAACCGCCATACAAATCGCCATCAACATTCAACGAGCCCTTTAATTAATTCTTAGCAACACACTTGTAACACGTAGTACATTTTCAATTCGAAAATTTTGTGCTATCTTGTTACACGTTGATCTGCCATAAATCATAAAAGGTTCGTGTCTAGAATGAAACAATTTTCCATCCGGGGTTATTGTCTGTGCTTTTCGGATATGGGGGAAAACCTTTGATTTTCAGGGGTTTTCTTGATTTTCCAACTTTCTTTTGATTGTATTTGTTTAAAGCGTGTTAATGGTTTGATTTTTTGTATTTTTCAATAATTTTTGTATTAATTTAGTTGATTAAAATTGCTTATAGACCCATTTTACCAGCAATCACGAAAATAGCTGGAAAATCCAAGAAAATCGGGAAAATTTTAACCTTTTATTCCAAATAATAAAAATTTAAATAGTTTCTGATGAATGACAACATTGGATTTAAAAATAATATTGTTTAAGTTCATAAAAACATCTTTTTAATGTTAACTTAGTTTGTATGGGAATTTTGGGCACACTTGTGACACGTAGTACATTTTTTACTTTCAGGGCACACTTGTGACACGTGCTTTTCTGATTTTTGTATACTTTCTGTACTATATCTTTTAGTAGGTGTTACTAAATGAGTTCATACTTGGAGCGTTTGTTGAGTGATAGTGTACGGACCGATCGCTTCATTCAGAATGTTTCTATCAGTAACTGATGTGAAAATATTCAACTTTAAACTTTAAAAATCGATTTACTCGAAAAGTACTAAATGGCGTTTGTCACAAGATAGCACAGAAGTGACGATTTGCTGACACACTTTCACCCAGAACGTTCTCACATCCATCCAGGCAGCAGTGGCGAGGAGGAGGCTTTTGCTCGTTATTTTCGCTCTTGTTTACGGTGTATTTGCAGCTCCTCTCCTCTGCTTTGATAGTGCGAGTCGAGAGTGGGGCTGTATGCTGTGCTAGTTCATGTAGAGATCAAGTCGTTGAGTTATCCCTGGATGAAATATTCGCAACATGCCGCCACGCATCACTAAACAGCGCTTAGTTTGGGAACAACAGACGGGTTTGGTAGGCTGACTCAGAAGTTGAGCGCTTATTTGTAATTTTTTTTTGTGAAATACTTACTATTTTAGTTAAAGTACAATTTCATTTTTTTAAAGTGAGGTCAAACTCAAATGTTGAACCAGTCTAATTCACACATGCACGGCCACACGAGCACTTTTAGCAGGTCTTTTGATTGATGAACATGAATATGGTTCTGTTCTGCTGCTTCGAGCGAATACTTCAAGATAGTCAATGGTGCCTAACGGATCACGGCTCGTGGGGTTGGGTGGTGAAAATATGTTTTTGGTAAGCGATGCGTGCATTTGGGGTTGGGTTGGGTTGCAGAACCGTTTTTGCTTAATGATGCCGAGAGGGATTAAAATGTTGAGACTTGAGATTATTTCTGCGCTTGAGGTTTCATGAAGATTGTAAATGTACTTCAAGAATTTCTGAAACCTCAACTTAAAGTACCTCTTATCTGAAAGGAAGCAGATCGTTGAAAAGTTCATTTATTTTATTTTATTCCGCATTGCTGTACACATTCATGGAAGAATGCAAAACCATGTATTTGGTCGATCCATTCATACACCTCCCGATTGTTATCCGAGCATTCGTTGGAGAAGGTTGTCTGATTCAACATGACTCGTCGCGTCCCGGCGCAAAACGCCGGCAATATCGCCCTACCTGCGGCTCAAGCAGGCAAAAAAGTGGGAATTTCCAAAAGGAAGGTTGAGGCCTCAACTGATGGCCAAAAACCGGGGATTTCCAAGAGGAAGGTGCTTTTGGAAGTGACATCGAACAGCAAAAAGACGAAAAAGAGCGACGGTACTGTACCGATGGATGAGGAGGAGGAGAACTCTTCGTCGCACGAGGAGCAGCTTTTGAAGAACAACAAGTTCGCTGGACTGCCTGACGAGGACCAGGTAGCGGAAGCAAAGGAGAATGAAGTGAAACAGCGAAAGGAGAAACTGCCTCCTTTTTATGTGCGGCAATCAGCAGCAACGATCGACTTTCGAGCGGGGCTGGTTGAACTCATCAAGTCTGGGAAAGTCCAAGGCAACATTCGTCTGTGTCAGGACGGATTTAAGGTGCTGGTGCAATCCAGGCAGCACTATCAACTGGTCAAGGATTACTTGACCGAAAACGAGGCGGAGTACTTTACCCATGATGTCGCCATGGATAAGCCGTACAAAATCGTCGTCAGAGGTCTGTACGACATGCCAGTGGAGGAATTAGCTGCCGAGCTAAAAGTTTTGAAACTGGATGTGTTGGCCGTGCACAAAATGAGCCGACGCAACAAAGACATCAAGTACCGTGACCAGCTCTACCTGCTGCATTTGGCTAAGGGATCGACGACGCTTCCTGAGCTGAAGGCAATCCGAGCGGTTTTCAACATTATCGTGTCGTGGGAGCGATACCGACCAGTGCACCGTGACGTCACACAATGCTTCAACTGCCTGGGTTTCGGGCACGGAGGTAAGAACTGCCACCTAAAGCGTCGTTGCGCCAAATGTGGTACCGATGCGCACATCACATCCCAGTGCATCCAAGATTCGCTGGTGAAGTGCCTCAACTGCAACGGTGAGCACTCGTCAACCGACCGAAAGTGCCCCAAGAGAGCTGAGTTCGTGAAAATTCGGCAGCAAGCATCGACGAAGAATCAGCCTCAGCGTCGTAGAACTCCTCCAGCCCTGGTGGAGCAAAACTTTCCACCTCTTCAACCGCGACGCCAGGTCCCGAACTTGGCACCGTTGCCGTTGGATCCCAGGAAGAGAGCTGAGATGAATCATCCACGGCCGGGTTCCAGCCAGGAGCCGAGACCGCCACCACCGGGCTTCAGCCAGGAGCCAAGACCAACCCAAGAACCAGCAGTTGAGGAAAATGGTAATGATCTTTACACCTCAACCGAACTCCTCAATATTTTCAAACAGATGTCCGCTGCACTGCGTGGATGCAAAACCAAGACCCAGCAGATTGAAGTGCTGACCTCGTTCGTCATCCAGTATGGATCGTAGGTCCCTCAAGCTGCTGAATTGGAACGCTTGCTCCATTAGGAGGAAGAACTTAGAGCTGGTGGATTTTCTTCGCGAGAAGGAGATCGACGTAGCTGCCATCACGGAAACTCATCTGAAGCCCGGTGAAAAAGTTTATCTGCAAAACTACAAGATCGCGACGCAGCTCGACAGGACCACCTCTGGAGGAGGAGGTGTGCTTGTCGCTGTTCATCGTGATCTCAAGCCACGCCGGCTGCCACACTTCAAGCTGGACATCATCGAGGCCGTTGGGGTGGAAATTCCCACTTCGGTTGGCCCAGTACTCTTCATTGCTGCATACTGCCCACGTCAGGTGAATTCCAGAGATGGTTCAGCAGCAAAACTGAAGAGCGATATCCAGAAGCTGACACGGCGGAGCGCAAAGTACATCATCGCTGGTGACCTCAACGCGAAGCATGAAGTTTGGGGCAACAGCAGGAGGAATCGGAACGGAGTGATTCTGCACAACGATCTGCAAAACGGATACTACAACGTTGTGAGTCCAGATCGTCCAACGAGGGTGGCTCGGTCTGGGAATCACTCAATCATCGACTTCTTCATTACCAATATGGCTGAGAACGTGGCTCATCCTGAGGTGTTTGAAGAGTTGAGTTCTGATCACTATCCGGTGGTTGTGGAGGTTGGAGCATCCGTTACTCCGCAGCGGCAACCAACCCGGAAAGATTACCACAACGTTGACTGGCAGCAGTTTCAGCAAGTGGTCGACAGCAACATCGACTATGATCAACACCCGGAAACTTCTGCCGATATTGATCGTTCGCTGGAGGTGATCCAGCAGGCTATCAACCAAGCAGAGGCTGCCAACGTTCGGGAGGTTCCTGTTAATTTTAAGGTAACTGATATTGACGTAGATACTAAACACTTGATTAGACTTAGGAATGTTTATAGGAGACAATATCAACGGACTGGGGACTATGACAAAAGATTTCAGTGAACAATTTGAACAAAATCATACAAGACCGACTTGACAATATCAGAAATCAAGAATTTTCAAAACATGTAAGCCAGCTTGGGAATTATTCAAAACCATTTTGGAAACTTTCAAAAGTTCTTAAAAACAAACCAAAGCCTATTCCTCCTCTTATTGTTGAGGATTCTCCCTTGATTACATCCGAGGAAAAGGCAAATGCACTTGGGCTTCATTTTGTTAGTTCTCATAATCTTGGCGCTTCCATGACCAGCCGTAAAGAAACATCAGTTGCCAATAGTATTTCAACAATTAATAACTCTACCTTTGAATTTCCTGCAGATTCCCATGTTTCTGGTGAGGAAGTCAAAGTTGCAGTAAAACAAATGAAAAATATGAAAGCTCCTGGCTTTGATAACATTTTTAATCTAGTGTTGAAAAAACAGAGTGATCAGTTCTTTCAACATCTAGCCAATATTTTCAATAAATGTTTGCAACTTGGTTACTTCCCCACCAATTGGAAACTGGGCAAAGTCATACCAATTTTGAAGCCTCAAAAGATCCAACATCGCCAACAAGTTATCGTCCCATTAGTCTTTTGAGTAGTCTGTCCAAACTCTTTGAGAAGGTCATCTATTCAAGGCTTTTGGATTTTACCAACGATAATAATATAATTTTGAATGAGCAGTTTGGCTTCCGTAAGGGACATAATACTGCTCATCAGCTTACGAGAGTAACTAAAATCATCAAGCAGAACAAGCTTGAGTCTAAATCAACTGCTATGGCTTTGTTGGATGTTGAGAAGGCTTTTGACAATGTTTGGCATGATGGTTTGATACATAAACTGTATTTATACGGTTTTCCAATGTATCTTATCAAAATTATCCAGCACTATCTTTCGGAGAGATCGTTCAGGGTTTTTCTGAATGGGATTGCTTCTGGATTATTCAACATTGATGCTGGGGTTCCCCAAGGAAGTATTCTTGGCCCACTTCTGTACAATATTTTTACATCTGATTTGCCTACTCTTCCTGGTAATGGTGTGTTGTCACTTTTTGCTGATGACACTGCCGTTATTTATAAGGGTAAAATAACCAGATATTTAGTTGGCCGTCTTCAGAAGGGTCTTGACGTTCTTTCCGAATACTTTGGCGACTGGAAAATTCGCATAAATGCAGCCAAAACTCAAACCATCATTTTTCCACTTTCCAAATCGGCCAGATTTGTCCCAAAGGATGATGTTTTGATAAAATGAATGATGTTTCGATACCCTGGTCAAAGGAAGTTGTCTATTTAGGTCTCATACTTGACTCGAAACTTTTGTTTCGGCAGCATGTAGACAAAATATTGAACAAGTGCAGCATTCTCATCAGGTGTTTGTATCCTTTAATTAACAGAAAATCAAAGCTTTCTTTGAAAAATAAGCTAGCAGTTTACAAACAAATAATTTACCCCGTTATTGAGTATGCAGTACCTGTTTGGGAGTGTTGCGCTAGAACTCATAAATTGAAGCTCCAGCGTGTCCAAAACAAGGTACTCAAAATGGTTTTGAATGTTCCTGGCTGGACAAGATCAAGTGAGGTTCATGAATTAGCAGAAGTAAAAATGTTGGATCAGAAGATTCAAGAAAAATGTTTGAAATTCAGGGAAAAATGTGCTATTTCTGAATACCCCTTGATTCAAGGATTGGTTTAGTTTATTGTAAGTTTAAGTTAGTTTTAGGTTAGGTTATGTTTTCTTAACATTTTTTTTTCCTCATTGTACCTAGTGTTACAAAAATGATAAATCATATATTTTTAAAGTTATGGAAATGAACAGTGTTTAAATCACGAAAAGCAAATTAAAGCTGAAGAGCCACAGCTGACCACTTATTATGTAAACCAAATGTAATTATTATAAGAAAGATTCAATAAAGTATATTTAATTCAAAAAAAAAAAAATTCATACACCTCCCAAAATTGCATCCCCCCAAACCACCTTCTTTTATTCTACCAAGTAAAACTTTCCCTTGCCAAACTTGGAATCAACAGTAGCATATCAATAACCCATTTCGTGCTATTTCAAAAGAGGGGTTCAAATCGAAAAAAAAATCTAAATTCGGCAAGGAACCCAGCAACCAACCAACCAACGTCCAGGTCCTGGCCATAATACCATCACGAAAACACAATCGCAGTGAATATCAATGAAGTTGATTCCTGCTCTCCTCTTCCTACCCCTCCCCATCCAAACTATGGCAAATCAATGGTCGGAGTGTGTCCCCAAAAACGTACTTTGCCACCCGAATGCATTTTGAAATATTGCTTTTGAGCAACAATAGAGAGAAAGAGAGTCCACCCCCTGCCACTTTTTCTCCTCCCCCTTCTGAACAGGATCAACTTCATACAATTGCTACGCGAGAAGGAGATAGTGACCGGAAAATGTCGGAAAATTTTTCGAGTGCGGACTTTGCTGGAACAATGCCAAATCCGGTGGTGGTGGTTCGAAAAGCTCCACACACCCACTTGTCACGTAGAGTGGATGTTTGAGCTGTCTGGTGATTGTTTGGTGTGCATGGACTTACTTGGAAGGTTTTTTTTGCTTTAAGAAAGGTGTGGTATCGGTTTAGAGGTCTCCGAAAATCGCTGTTTTTTTAATGTAACAAAAATCCAATGAAGCATTTGTAATTCGGTAATTCTAATATTTTGTCAAAACATCTTTTTTAAAAGTTTTTTTTTTCAGATAATTGTTTTGCTTGCATGAATGTTTGCGGTTTACATTTATTTATTGATATGTAGGACTCAGGCTGAGCAGTTCTCTCACTATTTTTCAGGTTTTATTTTTTTTAAATGTTTCCACTTTTTAACTATTACTAAGCAAGGGCAAACATATGAGACAATTTTGTCATTTTTTTTTAAACAAATCTCGAATTTTGAATAACTTTATACTTTATAGTGTTGCTTCGAAAGAAGTTATAGAAATTTAGAAGTTTTCTCAGAAACGAGCAAATTTTTCGATTTTATTTTTATTTTTTGAATCTGAATTTAAAAAAAAATTGGAAAAATTGCCTTTTATGAAAAAATACAAAATATAAAAGAAACAGACAAAAAAATAACTGCAAATTTTGATGCAAAGTCGTTTTTTGCAAAGTTTTTTTCAGCAGTGCCCAAGTACCGTAAACTGGGGTGATTTTGATAGCCCGGGGAGACTTTGATAGGTTTTTCAGATGCCTGTAAAATTAATATCTAAACATTTTTGAGAATTTTGAGTATGTAAGCATTAAGGGATAGCTTATTATCGAACATATATGCGAAAATGAGACAGTTATATTGAATAGATCAAAATTAGTGGCCAAATCAATTTTCTATCAATGTCACCCCGGGCTATCAAAGTCACCCCAGTTTATGGTATGAAAATATGAAAAATTGTGTGTACTTTTTCCATGATCAAAGAAGTCGCTTGGAATCATGAGTTCGTCCAAACAAGTTTTTATACAATTTGGCAAACGTCCTTACCAAAAGGCTGTTTAAATGTATTCAAAAATCTGTTTTTTGAGAATGTTCTATTTTCAGCAAAAATGAAAAACATCAATAAAAATTGAAATTTGCATTTTAAATTGAATTCAGCTGATTGCACTTAAATTTTCATTGGAATTTTGAAATTTTTGAAAAAAATATTTCTTCATGGGGGGGAAGGGCAGAGGGGATAGCAAAAACTTTAAATAAAATTTGTAATCATTATCATTTTTGAATATTTATTAAATGTAAAAACATACAAGTTTTGAGCAATTTCTTCAATATGAATATGGCGTCATCCATAAAGTACGTACGCTCTTAGGGGGGGAGGGGGGGTTACCGTAGGTGTGAGAAGATGTGACGAAGGGGGGAGGGGGGGTTTGTGAGACTGTGACGTCACGCTAGGTTTTTTTTATGATTGCATAATATTAATTCGAAATATACACAATTAAATTAAATCATCTTTTCTAAAATTGTTTGGTTACTATTATTTAGAAGTACCGTCATCAGGGATGACATTGGGTTTGGGGTGAGATTGGGTCATACAAATTTCTGCATTTTTGTATGACTCAAACTCACCCCCAGACCCAATGTCACCCCTGATGACGGTATCACATTATAATTTATTATTTAGTCACATTTTTTTCAGCTGGAACTTCAATATTTTGCAAATTCTTGCTTGATAAAAATAAATGCTTTGAAAGCAGGGTGTTCATAAGAAAACTGCTATAAATGGTTTGTACTTATTAGATACAAAGCTGTAAAAAACAGTTTTCAAGATTTGTTTATACATGAATGTTATACCAGGTCTTCTAATTTTTAAAAGATACAAAACTGTTTTTTTATATCACAATGTTTATTCTAAAAAATGAATAATTAGACAACTTATTTTTTTATCTTAAAATTGCCAAAAATACCTAAATTTTGCAAGTTTAAACATATAAAAACTCATTCTGTTAGTTTTTGAAAAAACTTTTTCTTACTCTTGTCTATTCCATAATCATAAGTAATAATGTTTTCGATTAAATTACGATGTAAAACACAGCTGAAAGGAACGAAAAACTCTGTTATGTACCTTAATGAACTCATTGTAACTTGATTATTAACAAATAAAACCGAATTGAAATTGAAAAAAGATATAAAAACTATAAAAAATCCCATCGAAAACAAGGGGGGGGTCTGGCAAAATGTGACGTACTTTTTGAGGGGGGGGGTTCAACCTTGTGTGACAAAGTGTGACATAGGGGGGAGGGGGGTTTAATTTTGGCCGATTATTGCGTGACATACTTTATGGATGACGCCTATGGCAGTGTTGCACATTTTTCGTCAATTAATGTATTTTTAAAAAAGGAAAAACTAATTCTTGGCTTTTCTTGACTTTATTCTTGACTTTATATTCAAGCATTGCATTTAAAAAGTACTTTACATTAATTTTGATATTTTTCACTGTTTTTATGTTAATTCTCTAAGGCAAATTTTCTATTATTCTATTTTTTTATTTTTGCTTTGTTTCAGCATTTTAAGCAACTTTTGTTCTATGAAAAACTTTTCTTTTTTCATTATTTTTTTTAAATTTGCATTTATCATGTTTAGTTTAAATTTATTTCTGATAGCATTTGGCTTATTTTACCACCTCCTTTCATTAAATTTTGCCTTTCTAGTTTTTTCCTGTTTTTACAGTCACTTTTCACATTTTTTTGCTATAGAATAATATCATTGTCATTTAAATTGTAAAAAAAAACGTAGAGGCATAGTCTGGGACAGAACAAAAATTGCTGCATACTTACTTATGAATAAAATATTTAAAAAGTTATCAAAAACCACAACCAAATTTGACCCCTAAAAATGTAATTTTTTTAAACATTGGTAAAGTCGCATAAAACAAGTCAAATTTACAGCCTTGATATTTTCTAAAATTGAAAAAAGGATTCTTGTCAAAAGTTTAGATCAATGCCCGCCAAGAGGCGAAGTTTGGTTGTTAAGGGCTGAAGCAAATTTTTTTTTTGATTACGTAACTTTTTATTTTTTTAGTAGAAGTTATTTTTTAGTAGCTTGACCATCTCTGAAAGTAATATTTAGAAGAGATCATTGACAAAAATGCCAATTTCATTTTACATCTTAAAATAAATTTATCAACAGTATTTTGACTTTTTCAATGAATATCATGTTTTTTTTCGAAAAGTTGGCAACACCACTAAATAATTTTAACCATACTGTTCCATAACTCAAAGATGGCATTTTCAAAAATGATTAGTTTTTTTGTTAGAAAAGTCGAGTTAAAGCTAGAAAAATTTGAAACTTTTATTAGACTGTCCTTTTTTCCAAAACGCAAGTTCTAAGCAATACCTACAACTTTGCTCAACTTGTTACAGCTTGTTCTCAAAATAAAGATTTTTGAAGATTTTAAAAAGCCTTTTGTATGGACGTTTATATGGAGAATGGTTTATTATGCAAAATGAATTCTTTAGTCATAGAAAAAGTTGTCACAAAATTTCGTTTAAATCTTTCAACACTTTTTTTTAAATTGACGGATTCTTGACAGAATTTCTAAAATTGTAATTTTCCTTGATCCTTTATCGAACATTTGTTTCGAAGTTTTTCAAAATCCAGGATGAAAAAAAATTGGCAAAATTGTCAAATTATTCTCGTTCTTCTTATTCTAAATTATTATTCCCCTTTCTAAGTCACAGTTCTAAAGTTATCTTTTTTTTACCTCTGAACATATGTATTTTTTTCAAGTATTATTTTTGCACAAATCGATTTGTTGTTTTAAAAATAAAATTCCAAAGGGAATATTTTTTAGAGTGCTCGATGAGATCGAACCCAGGCCAACCAAGGGATAACCACGCTTACCACTACACCAAAAATAATAAATAAATAAATAAATAAAAAATCTGATGGATATTATATCTAATATGTTTGATATACCTTTTGGATTAACTCTAAATATTTCTTTGCAGAAAATTTTTGAAGGCTCGGTCATTTGCAATTTCTGAAAAATTATGACTGACGAAATTCTATGTCAAAAAAAGTATTTACAATTTTCTCTGAATTGAAAAAAATGAAACATTTCCGTCTGATTTCATATAATTACCCGTTAATGCAATCTGGCACCATTACAACGATCCGCCAACATCCTGCCAGTTCCTTTCGCGCGCGCGCTCAACAGGACGTCTTTGCTGACCTCGGTAATCTATCTTGTAATTACTTCTGTAATTACATTCAACTTCAAGCTCGGGGAGTGAATCCATTGTGTCCGCGCGCTGAAACTATTATGCTCCTCTCCGGCAACGCATAATGACCACGTGGGTGGACCACGTCACCCGCAGACTTCAAAGTCGTCCCCTGTCCCACGTGGCAAAGCGCGCACGCGAGAGAGAGAAGGACAGTTTGTGTTGGTTGTTGGTCATCCGCGGGCAGATAAGAACCTTGGAGCGGCCACCGCCAGAAGAGCTTTTGACGGAGGTCATCCACTAAGAGCAGTCGAGCAGGCTAGCTTTTCATTCACTGCTCACCACACAGTCACCGGCGGAGCCGAGCTTTGTCTGACATTGTGTGGTTGTGAAAGTGTGGGGGTGGCAGAGTGGGTGGGGTGAGGCATACATGAACTCATGACTGAGGGGTGGAGCCCGGAGGCGTTCGCTGTTTGGATTAGTGCAAACTTCCAACTTTATGGCGCTGCTCAGAACGTGTATAGAAACAGCGGACTTGGTCGTCATTCAATAGCAAGTTCACACCAGCGGGAAGGCACTGAGGGAAATTTTCTTCTAAAATGTGGTTGCCATATTTTTCAACCTTGAAGATGACAAAAAAGCCGACCGAAACGTCAAACAGCTCAATTTTAACAAGTAAATTTTCCTCGGTGTACTCAGAAACGCTGATGCCTCTAGTCGATGGTCGAGGCGTTTGAACGCAAAGTTGTACCCAGTGACCGCGTTGGCATGGTAGTGGTGGCCGGATCTGACGGGTAGGTTGAAATCCGGATCCCGGTGACAATAACCATATCGCAACCAGAGCATGGCGACCCAGCGTTTCTGCTTTTGTAACATTTGAATATATATCGTTGTAGCAAGTCTTCCGCCCAAATCCGCTCTTTAATTCCGACTACACGCGGGCAAGTCCGGGCTTTACAAAATCTGCCCGACCCAAAATCCACTTCACAACGAAAGAATCCAACCCGGGTTTGATTTTCCCGGTAGCGGTGAAATTGGATTCATTTTCAACACACAATCTCCAAAGAGAAGAGCGTTTTTTTTTTCGTACAAATCGTGAAAGCTTCCCAGAATAGCTTCTCTAGGCCTCGCGTGAACCCAGGGTTTTGACCATTTGACGTGAAATCGTGGACGGAAAAAGCATTACTTTCCATCAAAGTTGCCCATGGCAACCTCTGCTGTCGGAATTGGCCTGTTGAGGCATCTGGAGATCTAAGAGGCTAAATAGAAACAAATTTCAGATGCGTGGGGTCAGCTGGGGCTGATGTACGTACGCGCACTTTGAAATGCGTTTTGGGAAATGTTCAAGGCAATTGTTGTCAAAGCCAAGTAATTTGTTAGTTAACTGAAATTTCTTTTTGAGGCACTTGGGACTGAATTTATATTTATTAAACTTGCTATTTCACTTGCAGAATAGTTCATTTTCATCTAAATAATGCATTTTGTGTTTATTTTAATCAAGTGCAACATAAAACGGCCAAAAATTTGCTTGTTACATAATTGTTGAAAATTGTTGTAGAAAACCGGATTTTAATTAAGAAATTACAAAAAAAAAAACAGATTATCCTCAAAATTATAATTTAGCTCACAATTTATTGGTTTTGAAGTCATTATTTAGTAGAATATATGCTACTCTACTAAACTTATAAACCAAAGTTTATAAGAAAAATTAAATTAAATTAATGTGTTCTAGTTTTCCACTTAATCGTTAAAACTTGCAGTCGTGATGGCGGATTGTGGGATAACTACACCTCTTAAATTGTTCAAAAATCAATCACAGCTTAGAAATTGGAAAAAAATCTACATAAAATTAACTGAGATAGAATCAAATGAAATCAAATGAAATCAAATGAAATCAAATGAAATCAAATGAAATCAAATGAAATCAAATGAAATCAAATGAAATCAAATGAAATCAAATGAAATCAAATGAAATCAAATGAAATCAATTAATATGTACTTATCCAAACGTCAGGCTTGATTTAAAAGTTTAAAACATGATATATGAAATGGTCTAATAATGTCACAATAAAATTGTTTTAAAAATGTCAAATATCAAAGCTATCTGAAAAAAAAGAAAGATTAATTTATTCATGGGCACTATTTTTCTGTTTTCCAATTTATACTAACCTTTACAAAAAAATTAACCCTTGATAAACTCTTGAGAACTTGAGAACACTGCATTTTTTTTTTTGTTTCCAATTTTACTTTAAATTTAAAAACCATTTCCAATTTTCGAAATATTTTTAGGGGCTTTAAAAGGCATCTTTTGCGTTTGAGTTAAGGATGGTGCACAATCTGATGCCGGAGTTTTGATTTTTTGAAACAAATCATTCGTTTTTAGCTGTTTAACCAAATTTGCTATTGAAAATTACACATTTCTTTTAGCAAACGCGCAGTATTTAATTTATAAGCATATTAAGGTGACATTTTTTGCTTTGGTTTTTTTTTGCAATTTTGCAAATATTTCACTAAGAAAAAGCACCCCTCAAAAAAGCAGAGGAAATGTCCTATAATTTTAGTTTATTGACAGGACTGCTGGTTGTTTAAATTTTTTGAAAAAATAGTTTTTCTCAGTATTGTTACAATAGGTTTTTTTTGTGGTTTTTGACAATTTTTATATGACAGACTTGATTTTTCAGTCTCAAAAATATGTTTACCGGAAAGCTCCAATTTCCCAAGTTAGCTTCTGACAGCTTTTAAATTTGGCTCGTTTTAATATTTACGTAAGCTTATTTACTATCCAGGTTTCTACACAAACAACTAACCACACTGAAAAAATATTCTATTTTTGGTTACGAGCAATGTAATTAATTTTATATCTGCAAGCCCATCCAATTGAAATTCTGTCAATGGCAAACTTATGGAAAATTGAACCTTTCCGGATTTTTTTTTTCTGAGACTGAAATATCAAGTCTGTCATATAAAAATTGTCAAAAACCACAAAAAAAAATATTTTTTCAACATTTTTATTTTTAAAACAACTGTATCAAGAATTGGACATAGGACAATGGTCTATATGGAGACTTTTATGTAAAATTGTCCGGAGAATCAATTCCCACTATCCGTTTTTGAACAGTTTTAGTATTACAAGTATTACTTTTCAAAACTAGTGCTGAAAAGTTCAACTTTTCAGCATCCATTTCAGTGCTGAAAAGTAGAACTTTTCAGCATTTATTTTGAAAAGTATTGCTATTCGATTCTGTTATTTTTGGTACAGAAAATTAGGCTATTTCGTCGTTCAAGAATGACAGGAAAAGTAAGTAGTTTCAAGACGGAATTGCAAAAAAGTATTTTTAAGTTGCACAAAAACTGAAAAATTTGAAAAAAAAATCACCTTCTATTACAAAAAATCTAATTTCTATTACATAAAATCGATGCACTGTATCAAAAAATGCGATTATCAATTTTCAATCGCAAATTTGATTATATGTGTTGAAACTGTTTTAAAAAAAAAATTACAAGATTTAATATCTTTTCCCAAAATCTCGTTTATTTTTTAATTCATAGCACTGATGCTTTTTTTTACTACAAAAACAAATGAGAAAATCAAAAAAATGTCTTTCAGGACTATCAGTGATGAAGAGTTAAATTAAAAAATCGGTAAGTTTTGCCGTGTACCATTTTCCAATCAAAACCTGCAAATTTGCCGTAATCATCAAATCGATCAGAGAATCTTTTCACAATATTCACATTCCCATTTTGTAAGAACAGCCCGCAAAATTGTCAAAATTGACAAAAGCCTTGAAAGAAAAAACTAATTTTACAAATTGGCCTTTTTTGACACAGGAAAAATTCGCTATGCGAAAACATCCAATAAAACATTCACTCACCAGCCATATTTTTTTTTAAATTTGAGAAGAATTTTTTAAATCCAAAATGCTCATAAATTCTAGAGTTTTATTTAAAGGTCCTATAAAAATATGAAACGCAATAGCTTATAGGACCTGATTAAAAAAAATATTTAATTGTTCATTTCCAATGAAATCAGCACATTTTATAGATTTTTATTTCAAATTAATGACTCTTCAAAATTATTTGTTTTTTCTTCATAGTTTCAGAAGAATTTGGTAAAAACGGCAATGGTTTGGATTGATTTTATAATTCGATTTTTTATGGTATATCACCAAAATATTAGGACAATTGAAAGCTCAGTTGCATTTGGGGTCTAATTGTGCCCAATATGAAATCTAATGTAAGTTGAACCAGGTTTTTAAAAAATGCATGGTTGTAAAGAAAATTTATTCTAATGAAAAAATTCTGTGGTGCTCTGAAGCGTTAGATGGTTGAAAATTGAAATAAGTTACATATTTAGGAAATAACAAAAAATGCAAATAAACAAACAAACCATCACCATCGGTTCAGCCGTCGTAAAACCATAAATTTGTTTATCAACACGTTGTCCTCAACGTCATCGCCTAACGGAGCATCGTTAACTTCTTCCCTCTCAGTCCCAGTCCAGTCGTATTTCTCCAGCACATTCCAAAATTGTATGCAAGACGATCCCCGGATCCGGAAAACCATCACCATCGTCGTAGCGGTCGTGGTCCTCTTCGAACTGGACGGTCCCAGGAATCTCCCCAGCATGGCGGTTGTGACATCGTCAACACTGTCCTCTCTCTATGTCTCTCGGTAAGAAGATGTGCGTGAGTTGATTGTAAGTGTTGATTTAATGTAAATACCGGATATTTACATACCGACACATTCGCACAGACATTGCCCTTAGACAGAATGGGGTTTAAACTTTTGCAAACTGTCCATAACTTGAGAATGGGTTGAGGTTAGGTTGAGTTTGAAGGTTGAATTGGAGTAGAGTTGGATTGGAGTTGGGCTGCAGAAAATGTTGAAGACAAATTTTAATCAGATAATAACATCAAAGTTAATGTTCTTGTCCTTGTTTTATAAAAAAAAAGAAAAAAAAAGAAAAAAAGAAGCAATTTAAAATTGAAAGTATTTTCACAAAAAAAAACAAGTGACAGCTTGAAGCTTTTAAATCTTGCCACCACCGAACTAAATGGCGCCACTGTTGCACTTTTACTATTCTGATGTTTCCAACTTGAACTCTCTCCTCTCAAAAATATAATTTCTCGCTTCTCCCAACTTTTCCTCCGAGAAAACCTCTCCATTTTCCCTCTCTGTTTTCCACTCTCCCAGCTCTCAATTTCCTTTGCTTTTCCCTCACTCACCACAAATGGTTTCGTTCGGTGGTATTTCCACTTGAGCTGCCGCCAGCCAGCCTCAAAAAACGCTGTTGAGGTAGTCTCGACGAGCAGATTTTCCCAGTTTGGGGCAAGCTTTTCGCGTGAAAAGCACCACTTTTTCTCCGACTTGCAATCTTTTTTGGGGATGAACAACCAAAATTCGTGTCATTTCCCTCGCAAATAAACCCTCGATAAGGTTTGCTTTTTCGGTGGAAAGTGAGGAAAGGGGGGTGGGAAAAAATCTCAAATTGCTTTTCGTTTTATTTTTTTTTATTTAAAAAAAAAACGATATCTGCCTCTGTTGCGTGACGTGGCCTGTGACAAATTTTGGCGGAGGCAGAGCCGAGCTGGCCCTAAAGTGGAGATTAAACAAGTTTTACGTTGTTTTTGGTGGGTTTTCCGGGAGGGCGTTAAGCTCACTCCCTGGAATTAAGCCTCCCCGGAGGGTGAGTTTTCAAGGACGAAAAGTTGGGAACTTGAGGCTTTGGATGAGGTTGGAATTTAAAATTGGGCGGGGAATGAGGTGCTTTCAAATTTAACTTGTGATTTATTGTCTTGAACTGTGGTTGAAATAAATGTTCCAAAAAGATTAAATTGTAAATCCAAAAAACAATAATAATCCTGATTACAATTATGGACATGAAAAAAAATACAAAAATGATAATTATGATAATTATGATAAACAAGAAAAACATGAAAAACAAGAAAAACATGAAAAACATGAAAAACATGAAAAACACGAAAAACATTAACAACATGAACAACATGAAAAACATGAAAAACATGAAAAACATGAAAAACATGAACAACATGAAAAACATGAAAAACATGAGAAACATGAAAAACATGACAAACATGAAAAACATGAGAAACATGAAAAACATGACAAACATGAAAAACATGAAAAACATGAAAAACATGAAAAACATGAAAAACATGAAAAACATGAAAAACATGAAAAACATGAAAAACATGAAAAACATGTAAAACATGTAAAACATGAAAAACATGAAAAACATGAAAAACATGAAAAACATGAAAAACATGTAAAACATGAAAAACATGAAAAACATGAAAAACATGGAAAACATGGAAAACATGAAAAACATGAAAAACATGAAAAACATGAAAAACATGAAAAACATGAAAAATAGAAAAACATGAAAAACATGAAAAACATGAAAAACATGAAAAACATGAAAAACATGAAAAACATAAAATCATAAAATCATAAAATCATAAAATCATAAAATCGTAAAATCATAAAATCATAAAATCATAAAATCATAAAATCATAAAATCATAAAATCATAAAATCATAAAATCATAAAATCATAAAATCATAAAATCATAAAATCATAAAATCATAAAATCATAAAATCATAAAATCATAAAATCATAAAATCATAAAATCATAAAATCATAAAATCATAAAATCATAAAATCATAAAATCATAAAATCATAAAATCATAAAATCATAAAATCATAAAATCATAAAATCATAAAATCATAAAATCATAAAATCATAAAATCATAAAATCATAAAATCATAAAATCATAAAATCATAAAATCATAAAATCATAAAATCATAAAATCATAAAATCATAAAATCATAAAATCATAAAATCATAAAATCATAAAATCATAAAATTTTAACTTCTACTGAAAAAGTTAAAATAAAGCCAAATATGTTCACCATGTTTTCCTGCAGCTGTAAACACGGAAGTAAATTTTTATTTGCTTTACTTTTTATCTTTGTGAGCAAGTTTATGCCCAGAAAGGCGTCCTCTTACGTGACTTTAACACACAAACACAAACACAATAAAATAACACACATACGCCCACAAGCTTCCTTGACTTGAGCACACCACTTCGTGCCAAACACATGCATGCATTCATTCGTGGCAGTGTGTAAAGATGGCAAACATGCGATTGCGGAAGTAATGGTTTTGGAGGAGTGAACTAACACGAAAAAATAGATTATCTGAATAGGATGAGGGAAGTGGGGGAAACATATGGAAAGCAAGTGTGCGGCACAAGCTTCAGTGGTTTTGGGATTTTGAAAGCTAGAGAGAAAAAAGTTGAACTTTTCGAAATTGGGTCACGAACTTTCACCTTGGCACGTGCTTGTTGAACCTTTGTTACGGGTTTCAAATGATTTTCGCATTTTGATCAGCTTCAATTTAATTTTCAATCCACTTAGGATCTCAGTCTAAAAATAACAAAGTTCTTACTCCCTCTCAAGCTTATTAAAAGCAAACATTGAATCAGTTAGCATTTTTTTCCTCCGACAAAATTCGATTACAAATGTATCGTCTCCGAGAATGTTACCTTTACAGACAGAAAAATAAAACAAAAGCTCTGTTCGAACATTTTTGTCATCTTCGTTGCTCGTTAAAAGAGCAATCACACACATACACACACAGACATAAAGCGAAGCAAACAAAAGTTGAATGTTCGGTTGATTGTTTACGCAAATATACGACAAATATACGAGCGAACGTAATTTTATATCGAATTACACCCGCTCGCGCTTCATCGGAGCGAATTCAGAACAGCACTCAGCTTCTGCTTCTGCTGATTCGAAGGAATTGTTTCAACAGCAGCACTGATTCCAATATCTGTATATTTCTGCTGCAAACAGTGGAATTCACTTTTGCACGTGAGTGTGTGTATGTTTTTACATAGTGATCGAAATCGATGCATCATGGATTTGTTTCTGAGAACTCATTGACACACAGACACTAAATTTTGCAAATCTAGAATTGCTTTTTCGAAAATGAACACTTGCTTCACAAGTGGAAAACTTTTTTTATGGGTTATTTTAAGCATCAGTTGATTTTTTTTAAATTGCTAAAAAACTTTTATGGATTGCGTTTTGCAGCATTGGCTTGTTGGGAAAAATTGTAGAACATTTTATTTCCGTTGAGAATTACACTTTTAAGGAATATTTGGATAAAAGGTATTAATTTTTTCCGATTTTTCTCATTTTTACAAACTATACCTTCCAGTATCCATTATCCAGTATCAAGTAATGGGTAAAAGTTGACCGATTTTACTCATATTTTGCCCAAAGTCCTAAAATAGCTTGAGGAACAATAGTCACCTTGTAAAGCGAGGTTTTGAAAAAAAGTCGCATATTCTGGGCTCCCAAACTTTAGATAAGTAGTACAAAAGTTTTTTTTTATTAAAATGTGTTTTAACAAATATATAAATGTTAGATAAGTGACCGGAAATCGTTTTGAATACCATCAAACGACATATTGATGCATAGTTCATCAATAGATGTATCAAACGGGTTTAAAATATTGAAGATTTTTTGTGCTTTTTAGATGGCGGATCTGACTATATCCGGTACCACCATCTAATATATTGTTGTGAATATAATTAAATCCCCTTCCAAGTAAATCTTCCAAGTTCCAAGTTCGGTCATCAGGAATCAAAAAAATCAGGGTGCAAAAAAAAATATTGACAAAAATTTAAATTCTCATTGAAAAAAAAAACTTCTAAAATTTGCTCATAAAAGATTGTATAACGCTTTTTCATGCATTATCAACCAAAAAAGACTATATATTTTAACTTATTTGATATTGGTAAAAGATTGATGGAAAAAATATATTTTTATGATTTCATTGATATTTTTTAAATTTATAATTGTAGCATTACCAAAGTGATATATAAAGCATTTTGGTCTGGTCAATCTGGCTTGATCTCGACCAGAGCCGAGGGTCAAACACTTTTAATCAAATTTGTACCAGCCTGATCACTTAAATTATATTGCTTCGTAATGCCATATCTCAGCAACCAATATCTGTATAATCAAAGTTCAAAATAGCTAAATGTCTGGAATTTTCACTGCTCTTCGTTTATTTAATTGAGCACTACATAGCACTGTGCACTGTGACATTTTTCGAAATAGCTACCTGAAAATGGCTTTAACTTGAATACGGTGCACATTATCATAAAAAATAGGTAAGTAAATTTTTCATAACAAAAATTATGTCACGTTTCTCAGATTTTTTAACTTGGCTTGATGTTTTGCCTATTCTAGAATATTCTGAAAAAATAGCATTGTATGTCTCCTAAAACACACGAAAAAATGTAAGCATAAAAAAATATGTTCAGTACCGTGAACCGGTGTGACTTTGATAGCCACCAGCTGTGTTTAAAATACTTCTGGAAGAAATTTTCATAACATTTCAAAAAATGTAAATAGTTTATTTAACTTATTAAAAAAATAAACAAATAAATAAAAAGCAATATTTTAATATTCTCGAAGTTTAATAATTTTCTCAATGGAAATAAGTTTAAATCAAAAAACGAAATGCATTTTCGGATTCTTTGGACAATTTGTGAATCATAATTTTTAAGTGTTTTTGAAATAAATCTCGAAAAAATCTCCAAATTTATAAGCATTTTGAGTAGAACAACTTTTTTTAAATCTTTATTTTCGCGGATCGAATTAAGTTAGGAATGAATAAAAAACAATTATTCTATAAAGAATACTCATTTTTAAGAATTTTAGGCAAAATTCTGACTTTAAAAACATTGCTTAAAGTTATATGTATTTTTTGAAAACATATAAACTTAGGTAACAAATCATAAAAAAAAATCTTTAAAACTATAGCAGTAACCTAAGTGATGTCAAATAAAATTTGAACATTTTGAATCTGATTTTAACAAGAAAAAATAATACTTTCAATGTCACCCCGAAATTCGAAATATGAAATTTAAAAGCAACAACTTTTTAAAAGCTGTTGAAAAACTTTTTTTAAATAGGGCAAGGCGCCAGTCCTTACTGTCGGTGCTGGGTTTGAGTCCCATCGGTTGCAACTTTTTTTTGTGTTTACAAAAATTGTACATGCAGCGTGTAATATTAAGTGTCTTTTTTGACGAAGGTGGTGTGCATGCTTTTGCATGCGATTTTACCATCGGATTTTTTGCTGTGTAGACTTTTTTTGGAAAGGACCTATAACCAAGCTCGACACTTTTGAAGTTGATATCTGTAACAGCTTCAGTTTCGTAAAGGTGTTAGCTCTCTGATTAGTGGATTCCTTGCAAATAAATAATATTGTAAATTATCTTAAGAAACTATGCGTACCCACATTTATCTGTGGGGATAGCAAAACAAGGAGGTGCGCATTGTTGTCTAACATGAATCCATAGTATGTTAAATTTACAATTTTATTCATTTGCAGGCAATCTACTGAAATAAAATTCTGTCGTTTAAAGCTTGTTCAGGGAGCCCCTATCTTTCATACCTTTTCGAAAATGAAGCGTTTATCGACATCCACTTCAAAAATGACGTGTTGTGTAAGCTATGGGATTCCCTATGTTTATAAGACCTTTTTAAATGTAGAAACTATCTTTGTGAATACGGGATTATTAATTTCAGCCAAGACTGCATGATTTTATTTCTATGATGGGAGAAATTACGTGCTAAATTCTACAATTTATCACAACGTCAAACAAAATACAATCGCCGTAAGCTTTGTTGTAGACCTAGACTTGTTACTAGAAACCAAGAACCAGCCCGTTTGATTGAAGCCAAGTCTTCGCAGAATCCTTCACCATGGAGACGCACGACGTATTTTAACTCATCTAATCACCTTTCCTTATACCAATCGGATGGGTTTTACCACGTAAAATCCCCCCGCGTGGGAAATCCTGCTTCCTCGGGTCAAATCTCCCGAGCATAGATTCCGTTCTGTTTGCATTACTGATTACATTCTGGAAGCTCGCAGACGATGAGATATAGCCCAGCTCGTTGATTCGTTCCCGATGCCATAAGCCATCCCACCGACGATACCTGTATTGTTGTATTTTGTTGCAGAGAACCGGAAGAAGCTCTAAGCTGTTATTACAGGGGGTAGCTCCGTCCTACGAGTTGGCTTCGAGACACAACAAATAGTCATGCCAACCGGGCACGCTGTATAGGTTTATGCAAGTGCCAGCTGAAGGAGGACCACGTGTTCGACGTGTGCAATGTGCCAAACAAACAAGCAAACCCTGACGTTGCAGCCTGCAACAAGACAGACGGTCCAAATGCATGCAATACTTCAATTTCGGGTACATTTTTCATCTTTGGTTGACGGGTTTGGGCTATGGGGTGAAACAGGTTATATTTTGAAAGCTGACAAGCATTTGAGTTGATTTCTAGAAAGATGTTTTGATATTGTTAAAAAATGCCACAAAAATTGTATAACTACAATTTTTAAAATAGTATGAAAACTCGCGACACTGCTGAGTAAATAAACCTTAAACTTTTCATCCTCCTTCCAGATATACGTGAATGTTTAGTTTGTTTAGCAGAATATTCTTGCTTCGTCCAAAAATAGGAAGCCTTTGCCGCTGTAGGATTGGAAACAGGATATTCAATCAAGCAGTAGCAGCAGCAGCTTGTTGTGTCTGCCGTCGTTGCACCTGCAGAGAATACGAAAGTACACACTATCTATCAAAACCGGGTAAGCACAGGAAAATAAATAAAAATAAGCCAAAGAAACGGGGGGAGTTGTAACGAGTACATATGGAGTAAAAGTACAGTCGGTATGATTGGGAAGTAGAAATACCTAAACTGTATTAAACGTACACGCCGCAGAGTAGAGCTTTCTTGCTGAGTGACCTTTGCTCATTCCTTTGGTCACTCAAATGCCGAGTACCTTTTGCGCCAGTTATCCCAAAAGCTTTCCGTTCAACCAGATGGCCGAGTGGTTTAAACTCTGCTCTTGAGGTGAGCCAGCACAGGAGATCGGGGAGAGCCAGCCGCACGAATCTCGCGAAGAGTTTCGCGTTTTCGCGGTTCGGGGTGATGAGATCGCGGAGGTAGTAAAGCGGTCCAAGGGAATGACAAGCTATTGTCCAGGGTTGGTAACCGTGAGAGGGAACGGAATTCGGAACTGAAGCCTCTCATAAGTCTCGGCGTTCTGATGACGCGCCCAACGGTTCACTTTTAACAGTTCCGCGGAAGAGGCACCAGTGGCCCTCGATTGTGCGCGTCTCGTGATTAAATTGTAGGTTTCTAGTTTTCCATGAGTTTGTCTTTTAGGTTATCCCAAGTGTAATGTGTTTCTCTGTCCTTTCCCTGATTAGCTAGTTTAGCGAGATTAGTAGATCGATCTAGTGCCGTGTCGTGTGCGTGTGTGAAGACCGTGTGCATGTGCGTTCCAGAAATCCTGGTAAGTGCGCTGACCACCTCGTGGTCACCTGTGCGAGTGCCAAGTTAACATCTGCCCCATGACCAGCTCTGCATCCACCGCCACGCTCGTCAAAGACGGCCCGATCTACCGGGGACCAGCTACCGCTTCGATCCGGCCGCAACGCCCACGCCGCCGAAGGCCAGCGCTCGCCAAACCGCGCTCGGCAGCGGAACTGTACGGCCACGCCGTAACAGGACAGCAGCAACCGTCACCGCAGCGTCCTTGAATTAACCGCCATCGCGCACAGCATCCGCCATCGCGATCGCCAACCGCCATCAACCTAACCTGGAAGGTTAGAAACCACGTGAGTGAGTGAAGGTTAACCCTTGGGAGAGAAGTCCGGCCTCGAAGGCGGACACGCGAACCGGCAGCAAACAACAACCAGCTAACCAGCGTTCCAGCCGAGCAGCAGCAGCAGATCTTCAAGCGTAGGTCGTCGCGGTTCCTCGCAGGTGCGACCAACCACGTGCTCGAGTCCCGTCCGGTGCTAACCGGAGAGCAGCAACAGCAGCAGCAGCGAGTGATGACGTCGTAGACGCCGTCCGCAGCAAAACACCGACCACCACCGAGTTTCTTCGAAACCGACCCGCAGCAGCAGAACAGGTATCCAGACGACCACGTGATCGTCGAAAGCGCCCGCACCGCAAACCGTGAGTAAAAGCATGCTTAAGTGATAAGTCCATGGCACACTTTTCGCCCGCTACCAACCTTACCAACTAGTAGCGCGGCGCCGCGTCTGTCGAGACTGTTCCGACTCGCCTAAAATGAACACATAAAACGCACATAGCACACACACCTAAACCGGAAGAAGAAGAGAGAAGAAGGAAGACAAACACACGGGAGATTTTTGGATGAAGTAACAGGATCTCAGGGAAAGGAAGAGGGAGGATCGCCGGCAAACACAAACGTACGTACGTAAACATGTATGACTCACTGTAAAATAAACGAACACAAAACACTACAAATGTTTTTCCTGCTGCACTTAACCTAAACACACAGTAGCTATAAAACACTTATGCTAGGGTGACCGAAAGAGTCGACTCATGTTTTGGTCGCGACCGTTTAAATAAATGTAGATTTTCTTTCAATATTCTATTTTACTTTATTTTTCTACTGGAGACAGGGCTCCGAATCCCTTGGACCATTGGCTATTTTTCTTGCAGATCTGGTTCAGGTAGACTGTTGAAGGCCGCAGGTGATGAATCACGCCCTGAGGTCTCCAGTCCGTTTCCGGTTTCTTTTTCAGCTACCCTTCCTGGGTAGTGGCTTGGTACGCTAGTCGGAGTACCTCCGACGCGTTTTACACCCCACAGAACTCCCTGTCCCGAAACGGGATTACTGAACCCCCTCGAGAGGTCTCTACGGCTGGGCAAACCGACAAACAGGTGGATGGTCTCCTTCGGGAGTGGCGCTTAAGCCATCTCACTTAACCATAGGGGAGTTCGATAGGCTGGCGGGCTATAACTGGCGCCCAACAATACAAGGCATCTACTGTACTCTATTTTTTTTTGGTATGATTTTCTGATTTTTTGATTTTTGGTAACATTGGTTTGGAACAATTTGCCTGATTTTGTTTAGATTTGCATTTCTTTCTGATTTGCATTGCATTTTTGTAGTTATTAGATACTTTTGTTCTGAAGGAAGAGTTGAGTTTCTCGGAGAAATTGAAAACACAATTTTGGGTTGTTGTTTATTTGCATACATTTATTATATTCACTTTTTTTTTGTTTTTTCATCATACATTATTTATATTTTCATAATTTTTTTCATTACTTCAATTTTTGTAATATTGGTACTACGATTTGTATTATTTAATAAGCCTACTCTGCATTATCTGAATTATAGCAAAATAATTTAGCTAACTATAAAAAAAAATCTTGCCTTCCGTTGGTAATTGGACTAACTTTCACTAATTCTTCAAATTAATACTGCCTTCTTGCAGAAACTCAACGAAAAGAACAACTACTGATCTGTTGGTTGATAACAACAATAGTCTAATTGCTTAAACGAGGGATTAGTACATGAGAGAAGAGTACAGAAGTTTACAAAATGTAAACAACAACTTTTGATGCCAAAAGAAGTAGCTTTCGGGGGATTCTGATCCATACGACGATGACAGGACACACCAAACAAACAAAACGCATCTGAACGACGTCAAAGGAGAAGTCGGCGAAGCTGGAACAGGGAAAGAACGAAGTCTGCAGTGGAAATTACTCCGAAAGAACCGACTGTCGGGGTTAGGATCAGATGCCAACACGATGGGCTTGAAAGTTCTCTTGGGAAGTAGTTTTGGTAATGTCCAACTGGTAGCAGAACCTGGACCAGAGAAGGCGTCGTAATGGAATCGCTCGATTAGCTGCACTAGATCTTGTTTTTTTTTAGCTATGTCCCTCCTAATCCCACCAGGAGCAACCATTTCCGTTAAGGGAACAAAACACCCTCGGGGTAATTACCTCATTAGGGCACTCGACGGACTCGTGTTAGGGAAAACCAGAATAAACAAACCAGCACTGAGGGTACCGAGTTGTACCACGCGCGATCGCGACCTGGGAGAAGCGGTTCGATTTGGGGTGATTTGTCATGTGTGTTCCAACCTTAAGTATGAGAAGATGAAGCAAAGAAGGAGCAGCTTAGTTGCGATGACTTCCAAAACGCCCGATGACTGTCGAGAGCCAGTAGTCACTTGTACTAAGATTGCACGAAGCTATGAATGAGCAAGTGATGACCTGTGTTAGTAGCCACCGAAAGGTGTGAACGAAGAAAGCGAGCCTGCGATGACTTCAACAGCGATCGATGATTGTCGAAAGCTAGTAGTGCATCTTTGGACAACGCCCACAAATCATCTCGAAATCGAATCAGACGATCCACATTTTCTAAAACCCAACGAGCTATGAATAGACTTCAACCGAAGAAGTGACCAAGGGTAGAACCGGTTCTACCACGCGAAAATACCAAATTTTGGGCCGAGTAGACACCACAAACCAAGACTAGCCTGACCGAGTCACAGCTAGCACGCGTAAAACGAAGAAGAGGAAGAAGATACGCAAAACCGAACGCGACGCGAAGAAGTTAGTGGTTAGTAGGGCCTAACGCCTAACCCTTAAACTAAGTTAGTACTAAACTAGGTTAATCTTAGATCTATAAAAACTCACAATCCGCTAGTCCAGTTGGAGGTGGATCATCCTTCCTTCCGTCGAGTGTGGGTGGAGTCCAAACTTCCGTCAGTCGGGGCGAGTCATCCTTCCGGCGAAGTGGGGTGAGGGTGGCCGAACATCGTCAGCTGGCCGAGCAAGATCGTCGTCACCTGTTTGCGTGGGAGGACGGCATTGTAATATGATCACTTTCATTATTAGTTTTCTTCTTATACTTACCTGAATTGTTGATAATTTTTCTACGAAGGAGTCGTATTTTCCAGTTTTTTTTCCTCATTTTCCGATGATTAACGATCCTTTCCTAATGTAAATAGTAGTTATAGTTTTCCCCCCCTTGTAAATAGTAGTTTAAGTTATAGTTAGTAAACAATCGAAACACAGCTGGCGTTTCGCTGGTTTGTTTACAATCGGTTTCCAAACAGAGTAGCTTTTGCACCATAGTTTTTTTTCCCAAAGTAGATTTACCACACCAATTTTTGCACAGATTTTCCCACCCAGTTTCCAATTTTTGATAATTTCCCAAGTAGTTTCAGCGCGATCGATTAGCCAGATTTTTCTTAGTTTTTTTTCCCCCGAGCGCTTATCAATCGCTAACGACAGGTTGTAGTTCCACGCCGCAGTAGGCCATGCCGCTGCGCTGAAAATAAACAAACAAAAACCAACTTAAAACCGATAGCTGGAACGATATGTCAGCTCGACTTTCCTCGTTTCCGTTGGGAACGGTTCTTCCGACCATCCCAGTCGTCTTTTCTGGCCATTTCACCTTTTTTTCCACAAAATTTTCCTCTAAAAACTTTCACTCGCGATTCTGTACCTGCGCCTGGCATTTTTCCACTTTCACTTTCACATTTTTTCCTCCGTTGACAGTCCGATGACGTTTGTTTTGTTTGTGTGCGTAGCACCGGTAAAATGCGCAGGGTGATTGAGTGACAGATCCAGATCTTGGAGATGGATTCTGCATGGGTGAATTTTTTTGAATGCGAGGGTGAGCGAATGGTTTTCTTTCTTTAGTTTGTAATTATGGTTAATTCTTCAAGAATTTCGTTATCGGATTTAATCCTGGTGTTTGAAGTTCTTGTAAGGAGGAATATTTTGCGTTTCGAATCATAATGAGTGTTAAATCGCGGAAATTTATTTCCGTGGCGGCGAATTATGAGGAGAAACAGACCCTTTTCTGTCAGTGAAGTTTGTTCCCACAGACTCGTCTTAGTATTGGGCCGGGATTGCAAACTGAACTGACTAGTTCTTTTCGTGAACGTTGTTTTCGCCTATCGGCTTTGTCCTGGTGTAGAAGACACGCTTCGTTTACTGTGTTAGCTCGCGTAGGGTTATGCGCAAACTCTATGTCGATGCTATTTTTTTTTCGTAGTTTGTTTTAATGTTTTTATTTTGTAATTTTGAGTATGAATGAGTCGTCGTCATCAATGAACTGATCAGTATTTTTCTGGGTTACAAATTTCTTCACTGCTTCTTTTCCTTATTTTTTCTTTTCTCAATATTTTAATTAGAATTAGTTGTACATATTTAAACATTCAGCATGAATTTCTTTATTAAAGGTCAATTTTTTTTTTCATGATTATTTTTTTTCAAAAGCCTTTGCCGTAATTGAGCCGGTTGATTAGAGTTAGGAACATTTGTAAATTGAATATTTTTTTTGAATTACTCGTTTTTTTTTGCATTTTCTCGAGGCTTTACTGTTGTTATTGATGATTTGAGTAGTAATTCGCTGGAGACCGGAGACTTTGGTCATTGATGGTTAGTAGCAGACTTACAACATCGTCGCTGACACTGTGATGTTGTCTGATCTGGAAAGTGAGACGGAGCTGACTGTTAGCAAGGACCTAACTTGTTAGTGAGTTGACAGTTCAGTGATGAACGTATATGACCCCGAAGAGAAACCCAATCATCAGTAGCACTTCTGTTTGGCCTACGAAAATTTGTTTGGTCGTTTTTCACCGCCGTGTTAACGCCAAACAAATTTTCGTACTTTAGTGGGGAATGATGTAACGAGTACATATGGAGTAAAAGTACAGTCGGTATGATTGGGAAGTAGAAATACCTAAACTGTATTAAACGTACACGCCGCAGAGTAGAGCTTTCTTGCTGAGTGACCTTTGCTCATTCCTTTGGTCACTCAAATGCCGAGTACCTTTTGCGCCAGTTATCCCAAAAGCTTTCCGTTCAACCAGATGGCCGAGTGGTTTAAACTCTGCTCTTGAGGTGAGCCAGCACAGGAGATCGGGGAGAGCCAGCCGCACGAATCTCGCGAAGAGTTTCGCGTTTTCGCGGTTCGGGGTGATGAGATCGCGGAGGTAGTAAAGCGGTCCAAGGGAATGACAAGCTATTGTCCAGGGTTGGTAACCGTGAGAGGGAACGGAATTCGGAACTGAAGCCTCTCATAAGTCTCGGCGTTCTGATGACGCGCCCAACGGTTCACTTTTAACAGTTCCGCGGAAGAGGCACCAGTGGCCCTCGATTGTGCGCGTCTCGTGATTAAATTGTAGGTTTCTAGTTTTCCATGAGTTTGTCTTTTAGGTTATCCCAAGTGTAATGTGTTTCTCTGTCCTTTCCCTGATTAGCTAGTTTAGCGAGATTAGTAGATCGATCTAGTGCCGTGTCGTGTGCGTGTGTGAAGACCGTGTGCATGTGCGTTCCAGAAATCCTGGTAAGTGCGCTGACCACCTCGTGGTCACCTGTGCGAGTGCCAAGTTAACATCTGCCCCATGACCAGCTCTGCATCCACCGCCACGCTCGTCAAAGACGGCCCGATCTACCGGGGACCAGCTACCGCTTCGATCCGGCCGCAACGCCCACGCCGCCGAAGGCCAGCGCTCGCCAAACCGCGCTCGGCAGCGGAACTGTACGGCCACGCCGTAACAGGACAGCAGCAACCGTCACCGCAGCGTCCTTGAATTAACCGCCATCGCGCACAGCATCCGCCATCGCGATCGCCAACCGCCATCAACCTAACCTGGAAGGTTAGAAACCACGTGAGTGAGTGAAGGTTAACCCTTGGGAGAGAAGTCCGGCCTCGAAGGCGGACACGCGAACCGGCAGCAAACAACAACCAGCTAACCAGCGTTCCAGCCGAGCAGCAGCAGCAGATCTTCAAGCGTAGGTCGTCGCGGTTCCCTCGCAGGTGCGACCAACCACGTGCTCGAGTCCCGTCCGGTGCTAACCGGAGAGCAGCAACAGCAGCAGCAGCGAGTGATGACGTCGTAGACGCCGTCCGCAGCAAAACACCGACCACCACCGAGTTTCTTCGAAACCGACCCGCAGCAGCAGAACAGGTATCCAGACGACCACGTGATCGTCGAAAGCGCCCGCACCGCAAACCGTGAGTAAAAGCATGCTTAAGTGATAAGTCCATGGCACACTTTTCGCCCGCTACCAACCTTACCAACTAGTAGCGCGGCGCCGCGTCTGTCGAGACTGTTCCGACTCGCCTAAAATGAACACATAAAACGCACATAGCACACACACCTAAACCGGAAGAAGAAGAGAGAAGAAGGAAGACAAACACACGGGAGATTTTTGGATGAAGTAACAGGATCTCAGGGAAAGGAAGAGGGAGGATCGCCGGCAAACACAAACGTACGTACGTAAACATGTATGACTCACTGTAAAATAAACGAACACAAAACACTACAAATGTTTTTCCTGCTGCACTTAACCTAAACACACAGTAGCTATAAAACACTTATGCTAGGGTGACCGAAAGAGTCGACTCATGTTTTGGTCGCGACCGTTTAAATAAATGTAGATTTTCTTTCAATATTCTATTTTACTTTATTTTTCTACTGGAGACAGGGCTCCGAATCCCTTGGACCATTGGCTATTTTTCTTGCAGATCTGGTTCAGGTAGACTGTTGAAGGCCGCAGGTGATGAATCACGCCCTGAGGTCTCCAGTCCGTTTCCGGTTTCTTTTTCAGCTACCCTTCCTGGGTAGTGGCTTGGTACGCTAGTCGGAGTACCTCCGACGCGTTTTACACCCCCACAGAACTCCCTGTCCCGAAACGGGATTACTGAACCCCCCCTCGAGAGGTCTCTACGGCTGGGCAAACCGACAAACAGGTGGATGGTCTCCTTCGGGAGTGGCGCTTAAGCCATCTCACTTAACCATAGGGGAGTTCGATAGGCTGGCGGGCTATAGAGTTTCGGTCGTTGCACACCTGCCTTTCCTCGATCTAAAGGTTCGAGAAGTCACATTTTCTGGTAGCTCAAGATAAAATTTCCTTGGAAGAGCACCATTTTTGCAGATTTTGGATTCCCATTCCGTTACTGTATCCTTTAGATCCTCTCTTTTCATATTTTCATTTTAACTCGATCCAGCTGCATTACAACGGTTCGTCGTTTGAAATATGAAACATTTTTATCAGTAACAGAAACCGACGAAAAAAAAAAAGAGTTCGTGCCAAAACCAAGCCAAAGTCACGAAATACTGCAGTTTGCTATCGCCGTGCTGCATCGAACATGCTATCTGGCAAAATTTACCCCAACTTGAAATGCGATGGCATTGACTTGGGTGGGGATTTTTCGCGGTTGAGCAACGTTTGCAGATTTCGCTAATACACACTCACAGAAAGTTTTCCTTTCCTGTGGGGTGGAAATGCAGCCCACTTGAAACTTTCTGTAGGCCGCAAAACGTAAAGTTTTTTTTTTTCACGAAAACAATGGAAGCCAAACTTTGACTAATGGATTCTAATTGAATGCAAATGCACCCAAACGAGCTGCACTCTGGGAATCGAATTTGCTGCTGGATTGTGGCTTGAAGGTTGTAGATTTGGAAGGATGAAGTTGATTTTGAGAATTGAACCACAGAATGATTGCTGATATTGGTATACCATTGCAATTGACCATATAGAATCTTTTTTTTTTTATTTCATTTTTTTTATATTTTTAAATGAGTTTTGAACTTATAAAAATATGTAAAAAGTAGAACCATGATAGAACAGATTTGAATAAAAAAAAATAAAAAATATAAATATTGAAATAACAAGCTATAATTTCAACATTTGCAAGGAAAAGGTGTTTAAAAATGCATTTTTTTATGATTTACAATCATTAGTTTTCGAAAAAAAATAAGATTTGAAGATAGCAAAAAATTTACCGAAAAAAAACTTAAACATAGAAAGTATTAAAAAATTCAAAATATTTTTAAATCAACCATAAATTAAATTTTCATTGAAATTTTGGAAAAAAATATGTTGGCCCGAAAAATCAGGGGGCAAGATTTTTCGAGCCAACTTTGAACGAGGGGGGGGGGGATATGCCTAACATTTCAAAAGGGCCAAACTTTCAATATTACGCCCTTTTAAAATGTTAGTCTTGATTAAAAATAAAAAAAAATATTTTTTTCGAAAAGATCAGAAAGTTTTACGAATGTTTCATATTTTAACATTGAAAATCGGACCATTAATTGCTGAGATATCGACATTAGAAAATAGTGGGTTATTTGGGTGAAACTTAGAAAAAAAAACAATTTTTCTGTTTTAAGATCTTTGCATGGCAATATCTCAGCAACTAAGGGTCGTATCAACAAAGTTTTAAAGAACAAGGTATAGATAATTTTCTCAGCTCTTCAAAAATATTTTTTTCAAGAATGGGCAAACATGGGCACTAATTTAAAAAAAATAATAACTGCTACTATTTAAAAAAAAAAAACCTAGAAATGGCTACAACTTGAAAACGGTGCACTTTATCAAAATTTCACTAAAATGCTTTTTGATTGCAAATTTGATTTTACATAAAAAATGAAATTGAAAAAAAAATTGCGACCAATATTTCGATTTTTTAAAAAATCAGTATTGATTCAAAAAATCATTACTCGGTCAAAGATTTTGTGCCTATTCTAGAAATTTCTGACAAAATGGCTTTTGATGTCCCATATCACAAAAAAATGAAAAAATAGTGTTTTTTTTTTGTAAATCAAGTTTTAGTGACAAAAACCGAAATAAAAAATCACCAAATTTTTTTTACCGTGTTTCATATTTTTTCATATAGTCCTTATCCATTCCTAAAACTTTGCCGAAGACACCAAATCGATCAAACATTTCTTCTAAAAATATAGATTGTCGAATTATCATAATTTTTGTATGGGCAGCTGCCAAGTTTGTATGGAAAATTATATGGACAAACTAATGATGCAAAATGGCTTCTTTGGGCATACCGAAGGCGCTAAAAAATGTTCAGCCGGTTTGAAAAATACAAAAATTAAAATTAAAGAAAAAGGACCGATTTCTTAGAGAATTGCTCACCAGCCTTATTTTAAATTTAAAAACTTGATATCCCCAGCCTACAATTTTTCTGCACATGGAAAATCATACAATGGAAAGTATCCAAAACACCGACCAGTTTTTTATTTTTTATTTTGGTCAGTTCAGACTTGTCCATGATTTTTTATTTAGATGGAAGTTTGTCTATGCAAAACTTCAGCGCAAAAGATGCTTTTTTAGTACCCAAAAAATGTCAAAAAAAATCGAAAATAAAAAATACAGTTTTTTGGGATGCAACTTTAAGTGAAAAAATTTCACTTTGCCGAAGACACTGAATTAATCAGATAAAACTCTTAATCTTGTATCTTGATAACAGATTTTTGAGTATTCGCATGCCCAATTTGTATAAGAGCTATTCTTGGAGATTTCTGACTCTTTTTTTACATTTTTTAAGCTGCCCAAAACATTTTTGAGAACTACACTTCCGTTTTACGCATAATTGTCCCATGTAATTTTTGGTCGATTCTGACTTTTTGTAATTTTTAGGTTTAGTTTGACGTTTACTTTTCAAAAAACACATAAAATTTAGTACTTTGTTCGGAAACTCATTGAAAACAACACCAAGTCTGTTTGTCCCATCGTTGAACTTCTACGCATAATTGTCCCACCAAGTATTTTCTTTCACGAAATTATCAGTTTTACGACCAATTGTGTCTTGTTTACCTATTATATAGCAAGAGGATTACAAATAAGAGTGATAAACTGCTAACTGGCATGATTAGGGACTTATGGGGTGAATAGGGACCCACGGGACAATTTTGCGTAGATACACAAAAAACGTTCCAAAAATTTCAATCGCGTTTTTCTCAGTTGCACTTTTTTGAACATGGGACAATTATGCGTAGAACGGCAGTACACCAAAAACAAAAAGATAAAGTGGTTTTTTATCCGATTTATTAAAATCGCGTTTTGTCACTTAAAAATTGATTAAAAAATACTATTTTTTTTATTTATTGATGTGACATGTGACATCTGACTGTTCCAAAGTAATAAATAGCTCAAATAAAAGTGAGCAAGCAACTCTCCATTGTTGATACATCTGAAAATGTTGATTTAATAGCGGAAAACCGCAAAAGTGATGAGAATTGGTCGAACGGCTTAGAGTGATTAAAATGGGTATATTTCCCCTAATTAAATTAGCAAACAAATATTTCAGTATTTTAGTGTAATTAAGATTAATTGCATAGTTTTTAAGTTGTTGTCCATTTTCAAGTCACTTTTTTAAAATCGCAGTTTTAAAGTTTCAAAAATAGTACCCATTTTTTAAACGAAGCGTAGACAATCGCCAATCGATTTATGAGCACCGATATCTCGATGGTCAATGTTAAAAATGAAACTTTTGAAATGTTTTGCTCATTTCAATAGAAAATATTTTATAATTAAAAAGTCTAGCCCAACATTTGAAAATGTTAAGAACAAGTGTGTTTCGCTGATACAGATTTTTGAATTTTTACAAAACACTTTTGTATTGACAGCTGCCGAATTTGTTTGAAAAATTAAATACACAGAAACAAAAAAAAAGTACCAAATTTCTAAATTTTTGGAATTTTGCCTCCTTTTCTTATCAAGTAATCCAAAAAAAACCCAATTACGGAAAGGAGCCAAAATTCCTAGAATTTAGGAATTTGGTACTTTTTTTTATTTCAGTTCAGACGAACTGAAAAATTGGCAAAATGACTTCTTTGCGCATACGGAAGGCATCCAACAAGTTTAAGCGAGATTACATTAATATTGTTTGATGAATGATATAAAAGTTGGAAAAAAATGTTTTATAAAAACATACTTTCTATTTTTTTTAATTCTCAGGATTGTTAAGAAATTGTTCAATATGCAAATCTCAAGCTAATTTTTTATTGAAGTCAATATGATTGTGAAATACAAACATCAGGTTGGTTAGAAATTGTATTTTACTTTCAAAATAAAATTATTTAAAAATCAGAAGTCATGCTGTAAAAAAAAACATTAACCCGATTATCTTGCCAAAAATTCTTTTCTTATAATCGAGGCTTCGAATAATCGAGAATATCATAACATATTTTACAATAATATATTTTATATCAAAGCGTATGCAATAGTATGTAATTTATTGTACCACAGTTTCCCCAAAAATATTTGAAAATTTTAGTTACCTTGCAAAACAATTTTGGAGTTATCGAAAGATCTTTGTATTTTTTACCTTTATGCACAGAAAAATAAGGATTATAATGCGAAATATCCATCGTACATTTTAATCAAGCTGCTTATCTCACTCACACTCAACGTTAACTGGCGCTAGAGCAAGATCACATAAGCCCTTTTGAGAAGTTACTAAGGATATTTATGAATTCACTGCCCTCTAAGACTATCACATTAACGTATTCGGACATCATGAAAATTTAAGAGGGTTCTGGGCAACTTTTTCCGATATTGAGTTAGTTAAAAATTCAATTAAAACAATATTTTAAAACATTTCTGCTTTGCATTTCAGCTGTACTGATCGATTTGCAATATTGTTAAATTTATTCATTGTAAAAATACAATTTCTTCCAAACAGTAATCCTCACAGCATTTCATCCATATTTCCATTCAATATCGAAAAAATGACATCACAGAAAAACCATGCATTAGATACCAATATATTGGCAGAATTTATGACAATCGGAACAACACCGAACCATCAGGACCCCCAACCCCAGGATACACAAGAATATAATAACATTTTTCCTCGGTGAAACAATAATTGAAAACAGCAAGCACCACATCACAAAACCCCACAACACAGCACAGATCAAATCAGAGGGCAAAAAGTATATATGAAAGATTCGAAATTGAAAAACAGGAGCCCAACCCCCAAGCATTTCTTTTTGGATTTTTTCCGGACGACAACCAGCCAGGAAGAAAATCGAAGATGAAAAGTTTTTTTTTTCCGGTAGGACAGACCGGTTGCAGCAGACTGGAAGTCAGGTGGAAAACGGGGGCAACTTTTCACATCATGCGAGTAAAATGGCAGTTGCACTTTGATTTGGCTTTCATGTTTACGTTGGGAGGGTGGGAGGGACGATGAACAGGTGTGGTTGCTTTCCTAGTTCAAACAGAACAGCACTGTAGAAACAGGACGAAACAGCCTTTTCTTTGCTCGGGATGGAAGTTTCCAAGAAGGTACACAACACAGGTGCCAATGAAACAATGTTGTTATTTCAGAAGGGTGATTTGGGGGTGGGGTGGAAAAGTTTACCTTATTCACACATTATCGTAATCGAAATCGGATACTTTTGGGCTGGTTTCTACGGTTACTGATTGATTATGGGGGAACAGCATTGGTGTTCAATTTCTGGAAACCGCAACCAAAAATGAGCTCAGGTGTGTTTGTGTATATGTATTTTGTAGGCACAAGATACTTGATCTATGTAGCAGGGGTAAAGGTCGAATGCTATTCTTGGAAGTTAAATTAGATTCAGTAAAGGTTAATCATTTCGAAGCCTTTTATCAGAAAATCTGGTCGCATGATATTGAATTTTCCTTGTTGTGATTCCATACATGAAATAAAATAAATTTGTTTGCTTCTAGAGGTATGTTTGGAATATGCTAAAAATTAAAAATTAATGCATTAATATCCAAAATAAATAATTATTCTGAATTTCATTTTCATACATAAATCTTATAAGGTCAACCGAAGCTATGATACAAACCAGCCTCTTCACTTTATTCTACCCTCCCTTAAAGCTTTCGCAAACCTTCAACCATTCGATACAATATTCTTTGATCCTGCTGAGATGCCCCTCACCTCAACATCAACCACCCGACTCAAGTGTACCACCCTCTTCACGAACCCACGACCCTGGAGATAAAAATCAAATGAGCAAAGAGTCAGGTCAAAAGATCTCGAGCCACATAACGGGGAGGGGGAAGGGGGAGGCAAAAAGGGCCCTCAAAAAACCATCCTTCCTTTTCCGCATGACAACCCTGTAGGAGAAGCTGCTGCTCCATAAAGCTGTCAATTCTGCTCACATCTTTATGAGTGTAACGGACGAAACCTAGACGACGACCGGAAGTGCCGAGTTGGGTTGGGTTGGATCAAATCCACTATCTGGTTGTGGGGGGACGGCGACAGGTAGACAGTGGCAGATTTACGGAAAAGGACACGACCTTCTTGGTCTGAGCCGCCCTCTGCTCGGATGGGGTCTGGTGTGAATGAGGGAAAGAAACGGCCGGAAGAATATGCTTTTTGGTCTTTTTATGAACGTCGTGGACCTTTTTACAGACTAGCTGGTTTGGCAGGGAATGTTACATGGAGAAGGGACACTAAAGATTACGTGAAAAAGGACAGCAAAATAGATCTTGAAATAAAATAAGATAAAATCTTGCTATTCAAAAAAAACTGTTGATAAATAACATTTTCTAACCTCGTACTTTTTTTTGCCTTTTTTAAGCAATTTAATGTTCGCATATTTTGTTTTGATAAACATAACCTTCTTGTGATTGTAATTTTTTTTTGCTTGCTTTTTATTTTTTTTATGTGCCAAATTTTGGTGTTATCTTTAATTTTTAGTTATGATATTTTTTCAGATGCCTAACAATTCTAATTATGTTATGTTATGTTATAAAATCGTATCTTAATATTCGATAGCGTATTCAGTCCAGACTCAATATGCGAAGTCTGCCTGTGTGGATCAATCGGACCGCGCGCTGGACTCACAATCCAGAGGTCGCTGGTTCGAATCCCGAGGCGGACGCAAAAAATTCTAAGTGTAAATATAGGTATTCGGTGCCCTCTCCCCGTGCCATGCCTTCACACTTAGGAGACCCGGGAGGCGGAGTCTTGTCGCAAAAAGAACGATACACACCTGTGGATCCGTTGACGAAACCGCAAGGTTTAAAAGGGCCACATTATAAGGTGTTACGTCGATTCCGTTTTTTTTTTTTTCAATATGCGCTTATCCGGAGGTTTCTGAAAAAGTTGGTCGTCATCGATCATGGCCGTTCATGGTCACCCGCGACAGACACGGACGACGAAACAAAGAGAAACGCAAAAAGTAACTTTTTCAAAACTTTTTTTTCGTAAAATCGCGATAACTTGTGATGTTTATAAGCAAACCCCTTATGTCTACACTAAATCCCCCATGTGCGCTCTTTTTGGGGGGGCGCACACTGGGGGAGAGCGCAATTCGGGGGAGCGTTATTTCGGGGTTTTGGCGTAAAATGGGGTTTTCTTTTTAAAGGTACTTTATTTACATATAAATGAAACATTTGTATAAGGGGTCATCCACAAAACACGGATAAGGGGCCATCCACAAATCTGGGTATCCAAGAACTCCCGGAAGTCATGCCCAAGATATCTACCTGATCATCGAGGGTCTATATGGGTCTATTAACCATCGGTATAGCTTCAGGTAGCTTCAGTAAACCACGATGGATACTCTGGGGTACGTTGGATTGTTATGGGTCCTCCAGAAACTCCATGGAGTTATGACCTGATGATCTACCTGATCAACGGGGGTCTATATTGGTATATTACCCATCGGTATAGCTTCAGGTAGCTTCAGTGAACCACAATGGATACCCTTCGCCATGTTGGATTGTTATGGGTCCTCTAGGAACTCCCGGAAGTTATGACCTGATGATCTACCTGATCAACGGGGGTCTATGTTGGTATATTAACCATCGGTATAGCTTCAGGTATCTTCAGTGAACCACGATGGATACCCTTCGCCATGTTGGATTGTCATGGGTCCTCTAGGAACTCCCGGAAGTTATGACCTGATGATCTACCTGATCAACGGGGGTCTATATTGGTATATTACCCATCGGTATAGCTTCAGGTAGCTTCAGTGAACCACGATGGATACCGCTCGCCATGTTGGATTGTCATGGGTCCTCTAGGAGCTCCCGGAAGTTATGACCTGATGATCATCTACCTAATCAACGGGGGTCTATATTAGTATATTAACCATCGGTATAGCTTCCGGTAGCTTCAGTGAACCGCGATGGATACCACGGATAAGGGGCCATCCACAAATCTGGGTATCCAAGAACTCCCGGAAGTCATGCCCAAGATATCTACCTGATCAACGGGGGTCTATATGGGTGTATAAACCATCGGTATAGCTTCAGGTAGCTTCACTACACCACGATGGATGCTCTGGAGTTCGTGGGATTGTTGGACTCATATAGACCAACCCTCGTTGATCAGGTAGATCATCTGGTCATAACTCCCGGGAGTTCCTGGAGGACCCATAACAATCCAACGTACCCCAGAATATCCATGGTGGTTCACTGAAGCTACCTGAAGCTATACCGATGGTTAATATACCAATATAGACCCCCGTTGATCAGGTAGATCATCAGGTCATAACTTCCGGGAGTTCCTGGAGGACCCATATCAATCCAACATGACGAAGGGTATCCATCGTGGTTCACTGAAGCTACCTGAAGCTATACCGATGGGTAATATACCAATATAGACCCCCGTTGATCAGGAGATCATCAGGTCATAACTTCCGGGAGCTCCTAGAGGACCCATAACAATCCAACATGGCGAAGGGTATCCATCGTGGTTCACTGAAGCTACCTGAAGGTATACCGATGGTTAATATACCAATACAGACCCCCGTTGATCAGGTAGAGCATCAGGTCATAACTCCATGGAGTTCCTGGAGGACCCATAACAATCCAACGTACTCCAGAGTATCCATCGTGGTTTACTGAAGCTACCTGAAGCTATACCGATGGTTAATAGACCCATATAGACCCTCGATGATCAGGTAGATATCTTGGGCATGACTTCCGGGAGTTCTTGGATACCCAGATTTGTGGATGGCCCCTTATCCGTGTTTTGTGGATGACCCCTTATACAAATGTTTCATTTATATATAAATAAAGTACATTTAAAAAGAAAACCCCATTTTACGCCAAAACCCCGAAATAACGCTCCCCCGATTTGCGCCAATTAGAGCGTTATTTGGGGGGAGCGTTATTTCGGGGTTTGAGCGCAATTCGGGGGGCGCAAAACGGGGGAGGCGCAATCGGGGGGAGCGTATTTAGGGGATTTAGTGTATATATATTAAAATTTTTGTAATTGTCTGCTCTACAACTTTGTAGAACATTGTTACACTCTAAAAAATAACCCTGCAAAGTTAGAAAAAACACGAAATTTTAAAATGAAAAATTTTGTTCTTAATGACAAAATGACCCTTCTAGGACAATGTAGATTCGAAAAGTACATTAAATTTCCCATAAAATGACATGTTCCAAAAATTTTTACAGTCGAGTAACGGAAAATGGGAGAATTTTTAAAACTTTTTTAGTGTTTTTTTCGATGAAAAATACGTTTTTTCGGAATTCTGAGTACGCCATCAAATCGGGCGTCTAATTTTACATAAAAGTCCCTTTGACACCAAATTTCTATCTCATCACCGTTTCAGGCTGCAAATTATTGAAAAACACCTCTTTTTCGCATGTTCAAAAATGGAAGGGTCGTACCGCCCCTCCGTCACGAGATATCAAAAAACGGACCTCGGATTCGTGATCAGGGACAAAAGTTACCCCTTAGGACAAAGTTTCACGCAAATCGAAGAGGGGTCGGGGCAACTTTTCCCGATTTCGTGTGAGTTGGTAGAGAATTACCCATTTACTGTTCTTATTGATCAAACCAGCTTATCTAAAAATGACACACCCAGGCTTAATTCACATAATCTCAATGTCTGAAGCATTAAAACTGGAAATAGCTCTTGCTTATTTTTTTGTGTTACTGAAATAACAGTCTTATTTGGCGTAAATAAATATTACATTTTTGATGATCTTTCAAAAGAATAATCATCGTTATATAATTTAATAAAACGTTATGTTTAAACCCTAAATTTTCAACAGAAAAAAAAATACAAGCAAACTTTTAAAAAATCGTTTCAAAAAAGTGTCTATGTCAATACAAGCTCATTGGCTCAAACTGGTTAGAAATGAAAATTTAGAAACTTTTTTATGGTTGTGGAGTATGGATTCCATTTTTTCAATCTGAAAAAAATAAAACACAAAACATATTAAAAAAATCTTATAATTTTTTAAAGACTCAACGTACTGCTCCTATAACATGAAAAAAGTATTTCAAATTGTGTGTTTTTTACTTACAGTCAACACTTGAATTGATCCTCTAACTTAATTTGACTATTAAAATTGTCATAAAAACTAATCAGTTTTCAGGGATATTTGTAACCCCTTTTTAATATTAAAAAGGTCAAAAAAAATTTGACCACATTTTTATGCTAAACAAAATTTGCAAGCAAAAAGTACTCAAGTAAAATTTTGGAAAAATGCACCTTTTTCAAGTTATTGAAGTCAGAAAATTTTTCTCACGTACTTTTAAATTGCAAATTTGATTTTACATCTAAAAATGAGTTCAAGCAACATTCAATATTACGCCCTTTTAAAATGTTAGTCTTGAATAAAAAAAGTATTTTTTTCGAAAAGATCAGAAAATTTCACAAATGTTTCATATTTTAACATTGAAAATCGGACCATTAGTTGCTAAGATTGCAACATTAGAAAATTGTGGGTTGTTTGGGTGATACTTAGAAAACATTAATTTTCCTGTTTTTAAATCTTTGCATGGCAATATCTCAGCAACTAAAGGACGCAACAACAAAGTTCAAAAATGCAAAATATAGAGAATTTTCAGCTTTTCAAAAATATGAGTGTGGGCAAGGCACTAATTTTAAAAAAATCAATAACTGCGACTTTATTCAAAAATGTTACTTAAAAATGACTTTAACTTAAAAACGGTGCACATTATCAAAATTTCACTTAAGAAATTTTCGATTGCAAATTCGATTTAACATTTGAAATTTTTGCAACCAATATTTCGGTTTTTTTTGAAAAAATCAGTATTGATTCAAATATTTATAACTCGGTCATAGATTTTTTGCCCATTCTAGAAATTTCTGAAAAGTTGGCATTTGATGCCCCCTAGAACATATCAGAAAATTATATTCATATCAGAAAAAATAAATAAAAAATAGTGTTTTTTTAAATCAAGTTTTATTGGCTAAAAGTAAAAAAAATTAAATAAATAAAATTTACCGTGTATCATATTTTTTTAGTGTAGTCCTTATCCATACCTACAACTTTGCCGAAGACACCAAATCGAGAAAAAAATTCCTTCAAAAGATACAGATTTTTGAATTTTCATATATCATTTTTATATGGACAGCTGCCAAATTTGTATGGAAAATTATATGGACAAACTAATGATGCAAAATGGCTTCTTTGGACATACCGAAGGCATCAAAAAAGTTTCTGCCGGATTAAAAATACAAAAATTAAAATTAAGAAAAAAGACCGATTCCGTAAAGAATGGCTCGGAACTTAAAATAAAAAAGTAATTGGCTCAGATTCTTGCTCGAAAAGCAAATATTTTTAGTTATTTTTTTCTAATTCCTTTCCGTGCTTGTCCAGAACATGTTACCCATGCAGTATTTCCCGATGACAAGAGGGTCCACCACGTGTCGGTAAACGACATTTTATTGTAGATAAGATTCCCTCCTTTCTCTTCCTTTTCACTTCCGTGGTCCTCCCGTTTGCGCTTCCCTTTAATAGAGTAAATGCAACGGAATTTTCGGTTTCGTGCTCCAAACGAGGGTCCGGAATGTGGCTCTTCCGGCGGAATTGGGGTCAAATTAAAAGAGGGCAGTCGGGACAGATGGGAGGAAATTTTAATCATACCAGACGAAGAATGTGTCACTGAATTGCTTTGAAAGGTAATATTTGGCGAAACAATTCATGAATACCTTGACAAATTGTTTATCTTAATTTCACATGAGGGAGCAGGGTATCATCAAAGGGACACTTTTGTGCAGTTTTATTGTGCTGAGCCCCAATAAAAACGAAGCAATTTATTCTGAAACATTTCTCCTTTTCAATTTATCTTTTGTACTCCCTCTAGAGACAAAATGATAAATGTCCTTCTTCTTTGTCTATTGGAGCAATCCTCTGAGGCATGCCTAATAACTGCAATATTAATATTTAAATAAAAATCCTGATTAGTTCTGCCCGATCTCGTCTTTCCTATTCCTCTATTTTCCCCCCTCGCAAGAATCGATATTATAAATTGCATTCAGAGCATCCACCCAAGTGAACACTAAAGATTCCCTCCGGCCAAAGGCAGTGTGCCCCAGTCCAGTTCCTCAAGCTATAAATAATTACAAAGTCTAGCTTGACCTGCTCGTCCTGCTTCACTTTCTACTACTCTGCATAAATTTTATCTCGTTTCAAAAGAACCACAACTTAATCAAACCCACAACTTAGTCACACAAACATACACGCCTCCCTTCACCCACTTCAAGAAGATCCCTTCCAGAAGGTCTTCCAGATCAAGAAGCAAGAAGTTTCTGCCTTCGAAGGGATGGCCACAGAGTGACCCAGTTCTTGGCGACCTCTTCCTCGTTCTTTCTTGCTCAATGCAAATCTAATCGATATATAATGGAGATGGTTTCCTGAAGACTTGCTTTTTTTCTTTTCCAGACTCTTTCCAGGATTCGATCATATGGATGATGGCGCGACGATGACGATGAAGATGAAAATGGTTTCACTTTTTTTCTGCTGTGACTTACCGGTGCTGTGAGTAGCAATCGAATCACGAAAAAAAGACAAACTCTTCCTTCGAGCAGATAACGAAAATTGGAAAACTTTTCGACGGGATATGATGGACTGGTGGTATGAAGAGCAAAACTGAATTTTTGATTGTTTTCTGTGGAAACAAATTTGCAAGAGATAATATTTTTGTGAGGTTTGCAGGTGAGAGTAATTCGGATTTTTGAATAGATTACGATTACTAGAAGGCTCTTTTTCTTACCTCACATTTGACCGAAGGAAGTGTGGGTGTTGGAGGCTGCTGCAAACAGATATCATGGAATTAAACATAAGTTTACACATTTTGTAATGCTTCAAAAACCATTCAACTACAACAATTATGAATAATTTTGAGATAACTTTTATTCGAATTTCTGTTTTACCCGTAGAGGGCTCATATTTGGCCTAAGTTCATCTAAAACAAAAACAAAAACAAAAACAAAAACAAAAACAAAAACAAAAACAAAAACAAAAACAAAAACAAAAACAAAAACAAAAACAAAAACAAAAACAAAAACAAAAACAAAACCCAAAACCCAAAACCCAAAACCCAAAACCCAAAACCCAAAACCCAAAACCCAAAACCCAAAACCCAAAACCCAAAACCCAAAACCCAAAACCCAAAACCCAAAACCCAAAACCCAAAACCCAAAACCCAAAACCCAAAACCCAAAACCCAAAACCCAAAACCCAAAACCCAAAACCCAAAACCCAAAACCCAAAACCCAAAACCCAAAACCCAAAACCCAAAACCCAAAACCCAAAACCCAAAACCCATATTTAAAATTTGTTTTTGTTTTTTACAAGTAGTCAATTCTGAAAAATATTTGCAATGGTCTAGCAGGAAAAAGGTGCATTGTATCCAAATTTTATTTACACGTTCTTTTAAATTGCAAGTTGTTTTTTTTTGACAAAATTAAATAAAACCTGGCCAAAGATTTTTTGTTCTTTTTGGGAATTTTCTAAGAGGATGACATTTTATATCCCCTTAAAAATGACAAAAAATCTGCTATTTTTTCTAGTATCATTTTCTCCAGTGCAGTCTTCACCTACCTACAACTTTGCCGAAGACACGAATTCGATAAAAAAAATCCGTCAAAAGATTCAGATTTATTGAGCCATTTTTGAAATTATTATTTTTGTTTTTATTTTATAATTTGACTGATTTTTTTGTACCTTCTCAATGCCCAAAGAAGCCATTTTACATCACTCAAAACCCAAAAACAAAAACAGGAAATCATTTAAATAGAGAAATTAAACGTTAATTTTCAAGGACCCTTAAACGCTTCCAATTTTAGCACAAAAAAAATCATGTTATTTATGTTATGTAAAATTTATGAATAAATTTTATTTAAATTTATTTTGAAATAGAGGTAAAATTAAAAAATCTGTTTTATAATCATTTCAAAGTTTTTAACAAAGCCAGTTTTCGCTTTCCTAGCGACTGTTGCAGCACTTGTCAAGCTTCACAGATATTGATCCGGAAAAAGAGATCCGATGCCGTCATGGAAAGCCAGAAAATGATAGAAAAAAGACGAAGAATTGTGGGCTTTCCGGTTGGAAAAATAGTTTGATGTTGTGCTGCACCTATTTTCAAGCAAAAGACTCTTAGGCATCCAAATAAAGGCACAACAACATAGACTAGAGAAGGATAAAAAAATCCCGAAGCCTAACCGGAAGAATTGCACCGGAGAGCCAATTTCAGACGGTCTGCTGCTGCTACAAGTCTTACCTGGCTGCAGCAGCATCCGGATAAGTGGAGAAATATTATTAACGGTGAGAATCACCCCGTGCAGCTCGAATCGAGTAAGAAGATCTGCATAATGGCTCGGGCACCAGGCCACGATGTTTTCCGTTTGCGTGTGGTCCTTGCTGAGTGAAAACTTGCTGCTGGAGATTTCCAGCTCAAAAATTTATGAAAATTACATTTTTGCATTTTGAATTCTTATTATTTATTCTTTTTTTAAATTGATATTTTTCTTAGATAATTTGTTAAGAAATTTTTAACTCATCAAAATATTCACAGAAATTAGCCTGGATTTCTCTTGCAAGATGGTCTCTGAATGCAATGCTTCGAAGCAGCCACTATTATAGTTGGGATTGCTGTGAAGCTTCTTTCAGCCCTCATCTGAAAACCCAGCACTGATGCCAGCTGATGAGGAAGTTCCAGGTTGTTGTGCTTATATGTTTGTGTGCGCTTCGTTTGTGTGTGGCTTCGTATTTGGCTTTATATCAGGAAAACTTTGCTGCACATCTGGACCAGGGGTTGCCAAACAGTTATAATTTTGAGAAATTTAAAATTTAAAATGAGGAAAATTTAAAAAAGTTATTATCCCAAAACATATTAATGTGGTCTCAAACCGGGTACCAATTTTAACATTTTTTCACTTATAAAGCCTTTGAGATGATCCCAAAAGTAATTTTAATCAATGAAATTTATAGCTTTCAGAATCCAACAAATGTCGTTCAAAAGCCAACATTCATTGTATAAACAAATTTTCAAAAGCCAACATTCATTTTATAAACAAATTTAGAAAAACCTTTTTGAGTACTCCTGCATTATGATTCACAAAACTTGGTACGATTGCATGCAACTAGCCGAGGCTACCGTCGTCGTGGTGTGATGATTGCAGCCTGGCATTATAAAGGGTCCCTCATCCCCCTAAACTCGAGCTGCATGCTTGCCCAGGTTGCCGGAGATAACTCAGCGCATTCTCCAGAAATCGGACCAGGTTTCCGTTATTATAGGGCAAGAGCGAGGGCTTTTCTGGTGAAGCTTCCAGGAATGAGATTTGAATATTGAAAAATGCAAACTTTAAATGTTCACGGGTGCGTGCTTTATTTTGCTTCAATTTAAGCAAATTTCAAGCTTTCTTCCTATGAATCCCACAAAAGCAGAACATCAACCAACTTTAGCATGACCCAAAACGGAACAAGCATTATGATTCACTCAGCTGTCAGCAGGTGCCATCAATCTGGATACCCCGCCAGATTCTTGCTTCCTACCTCAGCAAAAAAAAGGAGAGCATTTGGTCTGATTATTCGCATTTTTGATAAACTCTCACATCGGATAGAAGCAGAGGTCTATGAAAGTCTGGCACCCCCGTCCGTCCCGCGTCTGTCTGGAACCTGTCCCAGGGTTGTCTGTCAAAAAAGGAATGGAATTTCGTCGAAAAAGACATTCTTTGCCTTTTTTGGGGAGGGGGAGGTTAGGTTGAATGCTATTGTGTTGCTGTCAGTGTAGAGGCAGAGAGTTGGGTCACATGTCATCATTTCGGGTGATTTCAGGTGAAACGGGTTGTGCCAGTGTCGTCGTGGTGTATCGATTTTTGCCGCAATTTGCTGGAATTGTTGAAAAGAGATCAAATTTGTTTGGTATCACTTACCTGTTGGTGGAAATCTTGGAGCAAGTTGAAGATGTGATTTGAGGAAATTTAAAATAAATTCTTCGATAATTTAGACGTTATCGTGCATTTTGGGCTAGGTTGAGTTAAGGACGCCATTTTTACAGTTTTCACCTATGAACAAGTAGCGTAAACTAATGTATTTACCTTCAAAATCAACATATATTTATAAAACTTATGACCAATAATTTGTGTACAAATGTCCAATATTTGTTTGATTATTGTATGAGAAAACTGTAAATTTATAAAAGATAGTAATTTGAACTATTTTTCAGGAAACTCAGATTTTAGTGTTCTAAACCATGTTTTTTTTTTAAGTTCACAAATTTTTGTGTGCCAAAATTTTGTGATCATTATTTTAAAGCAAATATTTTATTTTAAAGCAAACATTTTTTTAATAAATTTTCGTTGTCTTGTTTTGGGGCGTTGAGCTCAAATATGCCTTCAAAAGTACTCTCCAAAAGTACTCGAGACTATTGAAATAGTTAAATATCTGTGTCTTGATTTTTTTGTTTAGAATAACAGTCCAGACTCTTATTTTTGATTGTTGACCCTTAAACTACTCTAAAATGATTTAAAATTCTTAAATCCAAGATGGCGGCCAAAATGGCGATGATGAAATATTGAGAAAAAAAAACCATTCAAATTTGACTGAAATGGGGTCGCAGAACTCGAATTTGATGTTTGAAGTAAGAAAATGAAAAAAAAGGAAAAAAAAACTTCGTGATTCGATTCGGATAATCGAAACTTCGGATAATCGAGGCTTCGGATAATTGAGTCTAGACTGTATTCACAAAATATTTTAAATCAAGTTAACATTGATTCAAAAATTCATTTTGTGTTTGAACCCACATTGAAAATTATAAAAAAAATAGTTTAAAAAAAATTGCAGAATTTTTTGAAAGTTTAGTTTTGCATGAAACTTATAAACAAAGTGCAAAAATAACCGAAGTTTGGTGTCGTTTGATATATAATATGGGAAATATTAATATTTTATTATTTTAAAAGAGTCGAGGTATTTTGTCAATACTTAAGTTTTCAACTCTAAAAAAATAATAACAGAAAAAATCTAAAATTCAAATTTGTGCAATGTCTATATTATAAATTTAAACAAATTAGTTTTCCAAAACAATATGCGGGTTTTGACCAAATTTGAGTATTTTATTAAGCGTAAAATACTTATATTTTAGCATATATTATACGTAATATTTTATTTTTGAATATTTTTTTTTAAACGGTATTTAAGGAAAATTACAGTATATTCAAATCAAAACTGTAAGACCGTGAACAAAATTTAGCCTTGCAATGACTGAAGATTTAGCAAAATGATTTTTGTTGTTGCCCATTTAGCTCTTTTTTCAATTCCGATATCTCAAAAACTACTTGTTAAATTTTCAATGTAAATAAATTATAATCTGGGAGATTTTTCCAACTTTCCATTAAACTAAACTCATAAAAATTTTAAAAACCACGGCTTACTTTTGAAAAAGTTTAAATAGCTAGTTTTTATTTTTAAGGAAATTGTTTTTCAAAGTTTATGTCACCGGTCGGAAAATCAATCGGCCGGAAAAATCAAGGGGCAATTTTTTTATCAGGAAACTTCATTATTTTAATGGAAATAGAATTCTCCGGAAGAAATTTGAAATGCCTTTTAGTGCGTTGAAAACATATTTTTTTTGCTTTTTTTCCCGAAAATATTGTTTTTTGTCATTAGGCTGGTACAAATATGTTCAAAAGTTTTTGTCTCGACTTTGGTTTTATATTCGAAATAAACTTCAAAAAATATTTGCAGCGGTCAAAAAAGTATTTTAAATATTTATTTTGATATAATAAATAGCTGCCTTGAAATTAGTTTTTTTTCGCTTCAAACCAAATCAAGAAAATTTGTTAAAAATATAGTTTAGTTGATTTGCGAGTGATTTTGTAATTGAAAATATGTATTAATCGACATTATTCGCCACACCATCCTCAGCAAAAAAAAAACTCTCAGCAATTTTTCGATTCATCTATCCAAGGACATTTCTTAAATTGAATCACAAGAGCCCCGAGAAAAGAAAAACACGCACACAGTTAAAGTTTCCAAACATTTATTTCACCATACGGCTTTTTATGGTCAAAATTTAGAGTCGTTACAGAGCTTTTCCCTTCATCTTCACCATCTTCTTTTTCTTCTTTTTCCCCTTCCGAGTCCATCTCCCGGACTGCTTTGATTGACTGTACACAACATTTCGACGAGGCCAACTCCGATGTCGTTTTCGGAGATGGTCCGCCATTTTTTTTTGTTTTGTTTCGGTTTTGAGTGTGTTGTTTTTTATTATTATTCTTTTGTTTTATGGCTTTTGTTATAAAAAAAATGGTTCTCTCTCTCTATGTTTGCTGTCTCGCTCGTTATGGTTTCGCTTCTAGTCAATCTAGTGTGAGTTTTATTTTTTACTTCTGTCTGTGTCTGTGTGGGTTTTTTTTTATACTCGTTTCCTAAATAGATAAAATTCAATTCACTCTCCGGTTTTTTGCAACGCTTGGCGACTATTTTTTATATCCTTTTTTTTCAACTCATCATTTTATCACCCTTCTTGGAGAGTTTTCCGTCCGATTCTTTTGTGTACATATTTAATTTTTTTTATGTGTTTTTTTTCTTGCTGTGTATATATAAAGATTTTTGTCTCCGCTATCGAAGTGAGAGAGGGGGTGGAAACTCACTCGTTCTCTACTGCTGGAAGTGACTTGAGTTTTCTAATTCCTTTTTTTAGTGCTCGCTTAATTCGTTCTCGCGTTCAATTTATCTAAAGAGTACAATTCACTACAATTTTGTTGGTTTGTTTGTTACTTAATAACCTTTTAACCGTCGAGGATTAGCTAAAATGGGACTTTCTTCGAAGTCTCACAATTCCTAGATTATATATTTTCTCTGATTTTGTCTTCACTTTTTGTTTTCTCTTTTCGCATGCATGAATAACACTTTTTAAACAAACACTTACTCGTTAAATTCACAGTTTTATTTACAATTTTACATCGAACTGGTCTACGGAAGGTATTTACAGAGAGAGGTTATTTCTTCTTTTACTCAATCTCCAGTGGCAGCTCTCGAGCTCAAAATTGCATCCAACTGAAGGACTTCCACAATTTCTGAAGCAATATTCCGCTCGCTAAATTAGCCTGACTTTTTCTACTCCCGAGCTTTGCTCTTATCACGTAATCAAATCTGAAGAAGCAGCGCAAACTTTCATCCCCTCGTAATTTGCTCATTGCCATGGGATTTGCGGAACAGAAGGGGTCTTATCCCAACGAAGCATGAAAATGCGATTCCTCCTTGCATTTCACTCGCCTTCCACTTCTCTAGAGTTGATTCGTGGAAAAACTGCGTGGGAAATGCTCCGGGAGCAGATGCTGCCACTGGCACTATCCTTTGCTGATTTTTTTGGATTTCTTTTGGATAGATTTTTTTCGTCGATTTTGAAATGTCCTGAAAAGTACGTGCTACTTTAAGTAAATAATCAAACTAAAAGGGGAAGATGCGTCGAAGGATCGAACGAGCTTTGTCTTTTCTGAAGTGCAAGATAAAAAATAAAATATTTTATTTAATTTGACCTCATCTGAATTTTAAACATCCCTACAAAAATTCCTCCACTTTTGCTTCATAAAAGATCGCAAAGATTCAAACTACTCCATCAAGTGTCTAATCACTTCGTCACCAAAACCACCACCCACCACCACGAAGAGGCATTCTTTGAAGTTTGTTGAGCCTTTTTCCCCTGCTTGGAAACCTACTTATCGATTGTGTGTACCCTTTAAAATGGGTAGTAGACTTAAATTGATTGGACGAAATCAGTTCGGAAGTTTAATTAAATTAATTTTGAGACATCCTGACGGTTTCCAAGGCGGAAATTGAAAAAGCTTGAAATAAACTGGAAACAAGAAGTGCTGTAATTAATGCCAAACAAATCGGATCAAGGGGAAAGTCTAAAGAGACTGAAGAGACAGATTGAAGCGAACTCTTTGAGTGTGTTTATTTTGTCTGAAGATTGAACTTTTCCCCCTTGTTTGTGAGAATTGATGAAAGGAAACTCGATAAAATTAGTTTAATATGGCGCTTTCGAAGGCGTTAATATCCAGAAATTGGGAAAAATAATTTCTCAAAAATTCTAGGATTTTTTTAAAACCAGCCCAAATATGCCAAACATGATTGCTAACGCAGGAAAATGCTTCTATATTGCCCCTCCTTCAATATTAACTTGAAAAATCAGGGGGCAAAAAAGTGTTTTATTTGATCTTCAAACTTGGAATGGAAATAGACTTTCAACAGAAAATTGTTGGATGCATGTTTCTGCGTTGAGAATAATTTATTTTTATTTTTTTTAAATTATTCTCAACGCATAAATATTAATTTAACAATTGTTAGTTGAAAGCCTATTTCCATTCCAATTTTGATGATGTGATGTTTGTTAATAGTTGAAAAAGTAACAAATTTTTCTCATGAAATTATTTTAATTCAATCCTTTTTGGAAAAAAAAATTAATAATCTAGTGTTGCAAATATAGATCATATATTTTGATTTAAAAAAAAAAGAAACATAACTTTCAAAGATTTTTTATTTAATTTATTTGTATTTTGAATTGTTTAAAATTGTAATGTTATTGTCTCTAACGATTGCAAATAAATACCCTGATATCATTAACTTCCAAAAACATTAACATTTAACTGGTCGTTGCAAGTGTCTAAAAGTTTAATTTGCTCAACACAAAATAATAAAAAAAAACAATGGGGCATTATAAAACTTATTGAAGCGAAAGTTGGATTAGTACCTTCTTTGCAAAAAAAACACGTTATTTGCGCACAATCATTTAACAAAAATAAAAAAAATAAAATCGTAAAAATATATATTCGTTCAAATCGTTATTCTTCGAATTTCGAAGTTTATAAAAAAAATATATTGTATGTTGTCAATCAATTTCTTGACCCATTTCGGATTTTTTAATGTTAAATAAACAATTGCCGCAATTGATTTGCTGTCTTAACCTTTTTTCAAACAAAACTTTATCACTGAAAAGTTGCTTTGAAATTTCATTTTGTCAAAACATAGAATTTTTGAAAACATTTGATTGTAAAAAAAACTAAACTAGTTAAAAATGCATTCTCCAAAACATTATCTATTCATTTTTTTTATAATTATGGTTGGATAACGTTTATTGCTATAGATATCTTTAATGATAACACATTTAAAGAATGTTTAATTATTAACTTATTCCTGAAAAGTTTACCATACTTTGAGAGCAATTACTATTGAATATGAAGAATGTCAAAAAGATTTTGTACTCAAATATTTCACATATGCTAATATTTTCTTAATTTCTCTTAATAATGGTATTAAAAGACGCATCGTATCGTTTTGATTATAACTTTTTCACGGGGACCATAAATCAAAATCACCAAATTTCACGGATCGTTTAAAATGTTAAAATAACCTAGATTATCTCATGTCAAAGTACAGATATTTTTTTCTAAACGGATATCACTGCGTTTTCTGTGGAAATATTAAAAAACTTTTCAAATAAAAAAAACATTATTTTTTAAAAAATATTCAAATTTTTATCTTTGCATTATGAGTAGCAAACGACGCACAATTTTGTAGCGATTTGCACTGTATTATTTTTTTTTTAAATACTTTGAAAACTTCCAAAATGGGAATCAAACGACAGCAATTTATATAGATTTTCACCTCACTTAAATTTTCAAAAAAATAAAGCGTTGATACCCTTCCCCTGGGTCTCGTGGCGCAGGGGTAGCGGCTTCGGCTGCCGATCCCGATGATGCTATGAGACGCGGGTTCGATTCCCGCCTTATCCACTGAGCTTCTATCGGATGGTGAAGTAAAACGTCGGTCCCGGTTTCTCCTGTCTCGTCAGAGGCGCTGGAGCAGAAATCCCACGTTAGAGGAAGGCCATGCCCCGGGGGGCGTAGTGCCAATAGTTTCGTTTTTTTTTACCCTTCCTCTGCTTCAAAAATACGTCAAAAATTAGGAGGCAAAATATTTATTATTGCAGAAAATTCAAAATTTAGTTGAATAAAACATGTATAATTGATTGTAAACTGTTTGAAATATTCGTTAACTTTAATATTTTCAATCAAATAAGAAACTTTAAGATTTTTTGAAAACTTTAAAATTGTTGACCACAAATCGGAAAAAGTCATAAAATTCAGGAATTTTAATACAAATTTATTGGTATTTTGCAATATAAGTCTATTTTTGATTTTTGACATTATGCTCATTTTCGGTAGCAGCATGTAATAGCAGAAAGTCATTTCAGGTTACTTTGAGCTTCAACATTTTGAAAGTTGGCGATGAAATTTTAAATTTAGTTTATTTTACAGGACCTTTGGATTATCAAATCATGGGCAAAAACAAGTTTTTTTTTCTTCCATTTTTTCATATTTTAAATTTTAAACATCGAATTAAAAATTTCTGACCCCATTTTATTCAAATCTGGGTTGGCGACTTGTTACTTTACCAAATGCATTTTCTCAACATTCCATCACTGCCATTTTGGCCACCATCTTTGATTTAAATATTTGAACACCATAAAAAAACAAGAAAATTAATAGAAATCGTTGTTTGACTATCCGAACATTCGATTATCCCAATTGATTTCTTCCGGCATTGGGATAATCGAGTCTGGACTGTGAATTCTGAAAAGTATCATATTTTGTGATTTTTTTATTCTTCTTGCTTCTATAACTAAAATAGCAATAAAGTATGTTTTCAATCATTTTTTTTTTCCAAACCTGAGAGGATTTGAGTTTATTGAGTTCATTTTACATAATTACTTCAATTGATTTATCGTTTGTTATCGACGATTGATTTATCTCTTTAGATAACGATGCTTTTATTGCTATCGTCGGACGATACAACTGATGTCATTTTTCAGCTAACGATAAACTTCTTCAAGATTTTCAAAAAGAAGCCTATGTTTTCAAAGTATTTACACTAACATATGCCCAAAGAAATCCCAAAGGTTGATGAAATGATGAGGAAATAATATACATAAGAAAATATAAATGCAAACCAAATTTGAAAAACAATGATTAATATATGATAAGCTGCATGAAATTGAAAAAGTTAAAAAGTACTTTTCCTTTAAAACTTCGTTCGACCCTCCAACGACTTCTCTTCTTCACTCAGTTTCCCTTTCCATTTCTCTTGACTTTTTTGTTTTATTCATTTATGTCCTCACACAGCTTCCTGATCGTCGTCAGCTGTGCTGTACCGGTGCTATACGGTCACCTCCTGTATTTGAACGCGCTTTTTCAGCGTCGAACTACTGCCTGGCCCTCCAGCTCCCGTTTGACCTACCCCTGGACCCTGACCCTGCCCACCCCCATGACTATGATGGTGATGGTGGTGATGCCCTCCGCCATTACTATTAGTTCCTAAGCTACTACCACTAGTGATAAAATTGCTACCTCCTCCTCCTCCTGGACACGTGGAGTTGACCAAATCTACGGTGATGACGTCACCACCGCCACTTCCGGCCACGTGTTGATGCTGGTGGTGATGTTGGTAGTTGTGTTGGCTACTATTTACAAGAATCGACGTCAGCGGGACCGGTTGGCCGGCCGGTTGGGTTGACGCGGATGAGGGCGAGGGAGAGGACGTCACTCCCAGCGGGGGAACCGGGGAGGAGGACATGGGCGAGGAGGTGGCGTTGGTGCTGGAGGATCGGATCGGGGGGAGGGGAGCGGATTTGATGGAGGAGGAGGACGAGCGGGGCAGGGTTTGGTGCTGGTGGACGGTGGCCTCCGGATGGGAGTGGGGGTGATGGTGATGGGAGGAGGGAGGTTGGTTCGGGGTGATGGTCACCGAGGTGTGTTGCTGGTGGAGATGGTTCTGGAAGAGAAGAGAGAAGAAAAGGTTATGAAATTTGTATGTGTGCATTTGGTGCATTTGGTCATTATTGAGGTTTTGTTTACAATTAAACTTTTACTAAACTTTTTCGAATATTTTCTCGTCTTTTGCAGGTCACTTTGAACAACTTTTGATCAACCCAATAATTGTAATTCTCTTTTATGTTTTTCTTAATTCTTTATTTTTTGTATGTATATGCATCTCTTTTTCCTAACTTGTTGAGAATTCCAATATAGTGTCCACGTGGTTTGTGGATGGTCCCTAAATGATAAAAGTGGAGATTTTATGTTTGAAAATGTTTAATTTTATGCCATTTTGAGTGTTTTTTGCATACTCTTTATGACGTTTTGAATGTGTTTCATCTTAAATTTTATGGGCTGGAAAAAATCCAAGATTCTTTTTCCTGCGTTGATAATTGTTTTAATTTATTATTAAGTTAAATTCCAGGGGGCTCACAGAAATAAAAAAATCAAATTTCAATATGACATGATTGCATTCTTTTTTTTAAACAACTTAGTTTGGATTTTAATATTTTTTGTACATCTTAATATGCAGATTTTAAAAGAAAATGTTTTCTGATGTAATTTTTAAATCGAATAATTGTTTCCGAAAAATATAGGTTTTCAATAGAAAAAGAAGAAATTCAATACAAATAAAAAGAAAAACTAAAAACGAAAAAAAAATAAATTGAATTTTGTTTATTTTCAAAAAGCAAATCAAAATAATTGAATTAATTATTGAGGCAAGAAATTAAAAAAAAACATAGGAATGTTTGTAATTTGATTTTAAAAAGTGAAAACTCAAAATCACATTATTTTTCTGCATTTAAAAACTCTTCTTTTTTATTCAATACTTTATGATCAGTAACAGGTTTTGCGAACCTGCTTTTTATTTACACTATAAATCCTAAGAAAAGTTGCTTAAATGGATTCATCAGCAAAACATAAAATAAATAAAAAATTAAAGAAATTCTTCATCAACCAAAGCACTTAATTTCAAATGTTATACTTGTTTTTTGCGCCCCCTCGACAACGACCTTATCGGACCTTTTTGTAAATAATAAATAATAGATAACATTTTTTTAGAGCTTTGAATTGAAATAGTTAAAAATTTGTTAACCTTTTCACTAAAATTCAACCACAAACTTTGTATTTGGTTTTTCATAAATGATAATTCTCATAAATCTCATTTATTTATAAGCTTACATAATATACCATAATAAACAGATTTTTTTTTAAATTTAAGTGCAAACCTTCCAACCTCCCAGTTCAACTTGAGCCGATTAATATTGCACACGATTACACCGCAGAGCAGAGGCAGCAAAAGCAGTTAATTGTGCACCATAATGGCTCGCGGTTTGCCCACGGAATCGGCTCGTCTCGAACATCATCGACTTTATTCTTTGTGAATTTATGCGCATGTAATTAAGCGTGCTACATTATCCATGAGGACTGCTGCTGGAGTGGTGGTCGATAATCGTGGCTGGGCTGGGGCTTGAAAATCATATCGCCAATCTGAAGCGTTTTTCCCCCACTTCTGATTGGAGCTGTTTGTGGTGGCTTGGGAGGACAGTTTCACGGATTAATTTCATCATTATGGGGTGCTCTCACGGGGATCGAAGGTGGAAATGAGGGGGTGGGATTAAAGAAAAATCGATAGAAAGAAAACAATGGAAAAACATCTGTGGAATCCTGCGTGAGATGAAATTGTCAAATTTGCATATTTCCAAAACAACCAACATCTTTCCAATTTTCCGAGAAAACGCAAACAAGCATGCAGGTAATTTTCCGTCTGAAATGGAAACCAGCTTTCCCAAACCCACCTCAATCTGATTGATGTGTGCAGCAGACCGCCTTCACTTCTTTTATGCTGATGTGATTAAGATGGAATGCTCATGTTTCAGCTGTTTTTCTGCTCTCTTTTCAGAAATTTTTCCTTTTGCTTGTTTTGCTATCGCCTGACACATCAGTCCACCCCCGCTCTGATTGATGCCCGTTTGAATGGTTAAAAGGACTGCTCTCACTCTTTTTGCGCCGCTTTTCTAATTGAAGAAAAACAAGGCGAAACAAACAGTCTTCCCAGTGTTTTTTTGCTTGCCTGTTTCTTTATCAATTTGAAATCAAGCTACGACCAACCATTTTACTGATGAAAGGGGAACCCACCGACTGGTGCTGTTGCTGCAAAAAAAAGTATAATTTTATTCAAATCTTGCCACCTCCCCCTCACAGTAACGTCCTCCTTTTTCAACTAGAACGCAGAGCATGGTGCAAATTCTCAACACAAGGAGGAATAAAAATGGTAATTGATATTTACCGTTTTTCTCCTCACCCTGTCCTCTCTCATGAACAACCTGGGCATTATCCTTACTTTTTTTTTGTGCTGGGCATCCTTTTAACCTGGAGGGGGGCGGGTGGCGTTGCAAGAAAGGATGATGCTTATGCTCACTTTGGGCTTGTTTGTCGGAGGGAAGAGGAAACCAAGAGCCCAAAGAGCACGCAGTTTGTACTGAAGAGTAAAGGATTAAACTCACTAGCAGGGTAAAAACTGTTAAACGTGATAATAATGGCAAATTGAAATGGAACCAAAGCTAACTAAACGATTGAGATAAAGATGTCAGTGTTTTTAGTAAGAAAAATAATAAGAAATAAATTTGAGTGGTGTTTGTGCTACAAAAAATTACCAATTTGTTTATTCACTTTGAAAAACTTTTGAATAATTGCTGAAAATCAAAAGTTTTTTGATAAAAAATCGTAGTATTTTTGTATTAGAATTTTTGTCACTTTAGGCTCTTCTCTTTATTGAAATTTTTTGCAGAACTTTTTTACGTAAAATAAATAAATAAATAAATAGAAACAAAAAATGTATCGCCTTAATTTCAATATTATAAACTTAAGGTACGTAATTCGAAAATAAGTATGATTTGGAGGAATTATATGATTGATTTGGTGTCTTTGGCAAAGTTGTAGGTATTGATGAGATTTATAAGGAAAAAAGGGTGTAATAATGTAAGTTAAAAATAACGATTTGAAAACTAAATATTTTTTGCAAAAGTTCAATTTAAAAAACATATTGTTGAAATAACGGGGATATAAATACACTTCTTTTGAATATAGAAAAATAACAAAATGCCACTCAATGATGAGTTTTTGGATAAAATATAAATCTTAACCAGCAAATTAATTGGACAATTGTATTTTGATCTTATTTGCAATCGGAAATACTTTACATAGATTTTTAAAGTGCACCGTTTTTGAGATATGGCCACTTGATGAATGATTTTGAAAAAAATGAGAATATTTGCGATTTTTAAAATTAAGTTCCCGCCCATGAGTGGCCAATTGGCCATTTATTTTATAATTCGAAAATTTTGGAATCAAAACTAACATCACCACAGGGCGTAATATTGAATATTTAGCCCTTTTGAAACGTTTGTCTTGGTTGTTAAAATATCAAAATATCAGCTCTCAGCAACTACAATTATCCCGCCTGAATATTCATGCCTCAAATACAACGGCTCTTCTCTCCCTATTGAAACTCTCAGCGCCGAACATAGCCGAACACGTTTTCGTGTTCACACACTCGCGATTGACATTTTCCTTTTCTCTCTCATTCCCGCTTCCACGATCATCCTACCACAACAGCGTTTAACCACAAAAGCCGTCACAAAACCAATTTCGCAAACGCAGTTTAACGGGACGTCATGCGTGGTCGGCTCCTAATCGCCATCTCGCGTTCTCTCATTGCAATTTTCGGAGAGATTGAGAGATTTAGCGGTGAGAGCGCAAAGTCGAGGAAAAGGGAAGGAGTGATAGAGAGAGAATGACTTCGCTGGGAATCACGAGACACAAGAAGAGATCTCACAAGATACAGTGACGGACGCTATACTCTCGGAAATTTTTGGTGCAGAGATAATCAATTGATAGCTTTTATATCACTCATTTGCAACACTGGTCTTGATTCTAAAAATATCACCACATTTTTTGAAGAGATCAATAATCGAAAAACTATTTTTTTAGTTGAATTAAACTTTATGTGGTCGTTTCTTGAAAACGGTGTACTTTATTAAAATTTCTGTAAAATTGTTAGTTTGGTTGAAAATTAAGGTGTTCTTGATTTTTTTAAGGATTATTTTTGAATTTTTATGTTTTTCAGAAAATTGTTGAGCGGTCACCAAAATTTTATATTCTACCAACAAATTTTGAGGAAGCATCTGAGCAAACCTTGAAAAAATAGGTTTTTTAACGTAGCAATTCATGAATTAGTTTTAGAGAAAAAAGATGATCATTGCATGAGGGTAATTTATAATAAGGGTAATTTGCAACCAATCCAAAATTTGCTCCTTCCAATTTGCAACACCTTTTCTGGAAATATAACGCTCCAGAACGTCACCATTTTTCGGAAAATCAATTTTCCACTTACGTTCTGAACCACTGTGCATTGACATAAAATGGTTTCTTTGGCACAAAAAATTGAGCATAATAATAAAATACAATCATAAAAATGAACAAAATCAGCCGATTTTGTAGAGAATTGTAAATACTAAATATTTCCAGCATTAAAAAAATGTTTTGTTTAAAATTAAGTAAGTGAGTATATTATTAAAGTAAGTGGTAAGTGAGGAAGTGAGTAAGTAAATAAGTACGTTAGAGAGCAAGTAAGTAAGTGAATAATTGAGTTAAAGAGTCATTTAGTGAATTAGTGATTAAATATATTTGTGATCAAGTTGTGTTTGTAAACTTTTTTATCAATCTGGTATTTTAATTTTTTTTTCCGCATTTTTTAATAATTTTATATTTGTTCTCAGTTGAGTGCATTCACATGTTTTGTGTCATTTCTTCATAATTCTTCAAATGTCTTACATATCATTTAAAATAATTAACTGTCACTTAGTCTTTTTTAGTTGTTTTATTAGAAACCTGTTTTTTTAATCAATGTGCATTAGACGATATGATTTTTATATTTTTCGCCATAGAATGTTTGAAAGAAAACAAAAATCAAATCTTAACTTAGTTGAAGAGTTGATTTAAAAAAAAAACCTTGCTCATACTGTTTTAAAAATTAATAATAAATAATTAAATGCGTCTTAATTAATGCATAACATGATTTTCATCCATTTCAACACTACCGTGTTAGCAAAGGTAGCCTCCTCACTTTTGGGACAAACCTGCCACCATTCGTACGCACATACCCAATTTACTCCCCCTTCCCCTTTCCACCATTCAAACGCTCACATTCTCGTTAGACCACTGGAAAATCATCAAAAATGTATTTTCCTGGAGCGTTTTTTTACCCAGTCACACACACCCAACGACGCACACACACACACTCAAGAAAGGATCAAAAAAGAAAACAGCTTTCTGGCAGCAAACATCACATGCTCCTTCAGGATTTGGAAAGCTTTTTTTCCCTTCTCCTACTTCTTTTCGCTAACCAACTTTCCACCGAATGTACCTTTTTTTTTTGTTGCTCTGGGAGGCTCCCGATGAAAAGTGGCTAATGAAAAGAACGAGCAAATATGCAAAGTAGCAACCATTTTTGCGTGTACGTGTGTGTGTTTGTGTGTGTGAGAATTGGGATAAGGTAAAAAAGATTGAAACTTTATTCATGACTGGGTGTTGCTAGGAGCTAGGGAAAAAAGGGAAGGCAAATGGGAATATGTCATCCTGCTGGGATGAAATGGTTTGACTTTTTTTTCTCTTGGTTTTTTAGGACATTTGGCGTAACGAGTCCTAACTATGCGAAGCGTTTCCGGAGAGTTATGGTAACCAGAAAGATGCGTAGGAGTGAGGATTTAAAGACCGAATAGAAAAATAAAACTTTGAATTAAACCCCAGAATTTCTTGTTAAGATGCACCTAGTTTTGTATTTGTGTATTTTTGAATTTGAATGTTGAATATTATTGCAAGATTCCTGTCAGTAATTCTGACTGACTTACGGTTCTTAACTCCTCCGAGAAAATGAAGTGCTCAACATTCGTCAAGAACACCTAATCAACAAACTTTCACCAAGTTCAGAGAGCATAAATAGAGCAGATAACATCATCCCCAGTGGATCTCAGCAACTCCCCAAAGTCACAATCAATCCTGCTCCAACTCGGAATGGATTTATTTGCGCTGCTCTCAAACCAGATCGTGGCTGACCTCCCCACGATGAGCACGTGCCCCGGAAAGACGACAACCCGCATGACACGTTCATTAACCGTCCTGGGGTTCAGCGGAAGTCACCCTGGCCCAGAGCTTCCTTCCCGGAAATCTGCTGTCGCATGCCAAGGGCTCATTATTTATTGCCACCCTCCCCTCTATAATCGACGTGAAATAAGTTTTTCCGGACTTTTCCTCGACCCCCTCCCAAAGGAAGAAAAGAAACTTGAAGGACGTGTCCTGGGTTAGCACATTTTTTTCCTCCTTCTTTGCTTATCAACGATGACTATCTTAATCGAAAGTGATGTCCGTGAAGAAACCGGGTGATGAGGTGACGGAGGGCAGGATTTGCTCACTCTCAGATTGGAGTATTGAAATGAATACACTTAGTTAGAGGGGAGGTATGGAGTTGGGGGGAAGTGGCGGCAAAAAGTCACACAAAACTTGTAAACAAGCCAAATAAGGCGCGCCATGACCGGATCAAGTGAGTCAATTTTATTACCAAAATTTTCTTTTATATTGAAGGATTTTTCTTTATTTTTCATTTCAAATATTTCATAATCAAATCTTCACCGTCTTTGTGGCCATGAAATACTTTTTCCAACTTCTGTGAAAAAAGAACTCCAGTTTTCTAAACCATTTATCAACGCAAAGCTAGATCAATCTTCTAAGTCTGTAATCGTAATTCAATAGTCAGATATTTGGGCAAGGCGAGCCTGTCAACAACTCAATTTTCCTTTTTTTTGTACTCATGATGGCAAAAAGTTAAGACTGTATCATGTGTCTTGAAAGTTTGATTTAATCATGATATGTTTGAAGCACTGATAACGATAACTTCTTCATGGAATATATGTTTAGCTGTTTATTTTTTGGGGTTTGGCAACCCTTTTCACACCAAAATTCCACACCCTCCGGAAAGAAAAACTATTCCAAGTCAAATTCCGCACACACACTTGCTTCATTCTGCAGTTCCTTAAGTTGACCCCGGGTGCGCAATAAAGCACAAAATTAACTATCGAAACGAACCCAGTATCTTTCGCTTTCTGGCTCTATTCAAAACGAATGCTCACCAGGCAAATGTTATACTTCGCCTCAAAAGAAACCCCTTTTATAACTAGTCCCAACTGGGCAAGTTTTCCTCGACCGAATTCATTCCAATGCTGCTGAACTCTGTACATCTCGGCAAAAGGGAAGAAAACGGACAACTTTTCCATAATTCGATGCCCTTCGTTAGCATTTCGTTGCTGACCTTTCTCGGCGAACTCCAACTAATGGAGGGAAAGGGGTAGGGAGGGAGTGCGTTTCTCATTTCTTCACAATCCACCAGAGAGTTGAATCTGGGGTTCGTATTCACACGCAAAATGGAATACTGTATGGTTGTGAAGAAGAGGAAAGTTTCAGATTGGCGCAAAAGAGTAAAATGTGTTTTTAAAGATTTGGGTTTTTAGTGAAAACATATAAAACAATGGAATAACAAGTATTGGCAACAATATTTAAGTTTCATTTGATTTGATAACCAACAGGGCCATAAGGATGACCTATGTAGTGGTTGCCTAAAATTACAGTGGTTCAGACTTAAAGGGAGCATTTTCAATTATAAAGTGCATTATACAGATGTCCAGGGTTTTTTTGTATCGCAAAATTTTATTTTGCTTCAAAGAAAACTCAGATAATAAGATTTTATTTAATGTTTTTGTCCCTCGGCTCTGCTCAAGATTGAGGGGAGGACAAAAAAAATACTAAGTTCCAAAATTCAAGCCTTACTTTCAAAATTGTTTAGCAAAAAATATCACAAAGTGATTTATACATCAATACAGTTATGCCACTTTCAAAAGTTTGCTGAATATCAACGAATTTATGGAAGTATATTTATTTTTTCTTAACTTTTAACATTTTTGACCATTCTGTGATTTCAAAATTCAAAATCTAAAAAAAAATAATAAGATTACGATTACGATTTTTTTGTCAAAAAAGAGAAATATTTGTTTTACTTAGGTTCAACCTTTTTTAGTTTAAACAGAAAAAAAAATAATATTTTTGTGATATTAAAATATTCTTGAAATAATGAACATCTAATGACACTTAAATTCAAAATATTATAGAAACAGTGCGAAAAAATGTTTTAAACATGATTTTTGTAGTATTTTAATACCAGTTTAAAGATAAACATGTTTTAAAAATAAAAAAAAACTTTTTTTATTTTAGCTTCAAATGTAATTAAATGTTTTCCAATTATCTAATTTTCATAAAAAAACTTCCAGATCAATCTCTTTGAAAAATCTTCTTAAAAAATCCTTATTTTAATCTTTTTAATGTACACTTCACAAATTTTTAAAGATTCTTCTAAAGAAATCTTTTTTTTAGATTGATAAATATATATTTTTCGCTGCTTTTTTAAATGTTTTTTTTTATTATAAAGTGAATGAATTTTGAAGAGAACAATTTATTATCTTTTGCAATCAAAACATTTTAAAAATTTATTCAAAATATCATCATAGAAATTGTTTTTTGCTAAGGCCGTTGCAAATATTTTTTGAAGTTGAATTCCCTCGACTCTGGTCGGAGTCGAGCCCCCCCCCCCTCCCCCAAAGAATAAAAAAAATATAAAAATTGAAATAACAAGCTATGGTCTCAACATTTGAATGAAAAAAGTATTTTAAAGTGCATTTTACACCTGCCCAGTTGTTTTGTAATCATTAGTTTTCAAAATATCCAATTATTGAAGGGATTTTTTTTTCGACGAAAAAAAAACTTTTTGCGATGCCGTACATTGTAATTCCACAAAAAATGAAAATATTTTTGATCGATCCCAGACATGCTAAATATGATTTTAAACGCAGGAAATTTCATTTCTAATTGTTTTAATCTGGTTAAACTTTTATTTCCTTTAAAATTTTGAAGTTATTTAAAAAAAATATTTTTTTGCAATTCCGTCGTGAGACTACTTACACAGCAAAAAATCCGATGGTAAAATCGCATGCAAAAGCATGCACATCACCTTCGTCAAAATAAACACTTAATATTACACGCTGCATGTACAATTTTTGCAAACACAAAAAAAAAGTTGCAACCGACGGGATTCAAACCCAGCACCATCAGTGAGGACTGGCGCCTTAGCCCGCTCGGCCATCAGACCGCTGTATAATGGAGAGGATAAACGTATATATGAGCTTGACATTTCGGTCAAGTAGGTTTCCCATACTGATGGGCTACATATTTCAGGGTGTAATATTACACAGAATTTCATAAAATAATGCAAAAAATATTTTACACCCAGGCATTTTACACGCAACTGGATTACTACTTTTTTAGCTGTGTACTTTTCCTGTCATTCTTCAACGACGAAATAGCCTACTTTTCTGTACCAAAAATAACAGAATCGAATAGCAACACTTTTCAAAATAAATGCTGAAAAGTTCTACTTTTCAGCACTGAAATGGGTGCTGAAAAGTTAAACTTTTCAGCACTTGTTTCGAAAAGTAACACTTTTCAACATTTTTTTGATTTAAACGATTTATTGACAAAAAACATGAAAATTTGACTTAAAATTTCACTCAATGGGTGTTTTCGGAATTGCAAAAAATGTTGTATGGAACTTGTTGCAAAACTTGATTTTTTCAGCACTCTTCGTATTTATCCAACTCGGTGAACCTCGTTGGATAAATGTACGACTCGTGCTGAAAAAATCCTCTTTTTGCAACTTGTTGCATAAACTACTATTTTGCACCCTGATTTTTTGAACCGGTTTTAAAAAGGGGGGGGGGCGACATAAACTTTGAAAAATATTTGCAACGGCCTAAACAATAAATAAATAAAATTTTGTGTTCAAACAAATGTTTGATGTTGATCAAAAACTTAATCCTTACGACCTGGTAGCAAGAAATTCAATAGTTGAATGAAATAGCTTACCCGGGCAGACGGTAATAACAAAATTCATGCCATTTCAATAAAAAAAAATGTTAAAATAACAGACAATTTTATGGAATGTTCTTGAAAAATTCATTTTTGCATAAGGGTTTAATAACAGTTCATGTTATCATAACAAAATTTGTTATTGGTTTGATATTGGTTGAAAGCCAAAACAACTTTGGAATAACATTTTTTGTTATGGAAGAATAACTCCAACTGTTATTAGGATAATCGGATTAGTTGTTAAAATAACAAAAAATAATAACAAAGATTTGTTCGAAAAATAACTCAAAGTGTTATTCGTCTGTTATTTCAATAACAATCTAATAACAAAAAAATCATAACGATGAATAACATATCTTGTTATAAATAACAGAAAATGTTATTGGGCTAGTATTTTCAAATATCAAAAATTGTTATTCCCAAGTTATTTCCGTCTGCTCGGGTTTACAATTATTAAGCAAGCAGTAAAAATACAGAATACCAGCATAACATTATCAATTATTAGGATTGCTTCTGGAAAATTATTAAAAACGTGTTTACACTTATTGATTATACGGAAATAACTGATTACATTACAAGTAATGATTATTTGGAATTTTATTCTTTAGCCAAATTTTATTTTTTTTTCAATTTAAATAAAAGATGAAGAATCAGGAATAAAATTCAAATGAATTATAACTATACAAGAAATACTCTTTTATATATATTTTGTTTTGTTTCAAAAATTAAAATGAACTTTAAAATATTGATTCTAAACACATATTTCACTCATTCTTGACTAAATGTTTCCATAAAATTTTATGTCAAGAAAATACAGAGGCAACAATTTCAGACATGTTATCCCGGGAAGACGGTAATAACAAAATTCATGCCATTTCAATAACAAATACTGTTAAAATAACAAAAAGTGTTATGGAATCTTCTTGAAAAATCAATTTTTGCATAAGGGTTTTATAACAGTTTATGTTATCATAACAAAATTTGTTATTGATCTGATATTGGTTGAAAGCCAAAACAACTTAGGAATAACATTTTTTATGGAAGAATGCCTCCAACTGTTATTGGGATGATCGGACTAGTCGCTAAAATAACAAATAATAATAACAAAGATTTGTTCTAAAAATGTTATAATTACAATAACAATCCAATAACAAAAAAATCATAACGACGAATAACAAATCTTGTTATAATTAACATAAAATGTTATCAAAAAATGTAATTCCTAAGTTATTTCCGTCTGCTCGGGATAGGATTATCCGTAAAAACTTCTGATCTAGTTGCAAAATGTCAAAACCATGCTTGCAACTCGATGAACCTCGTTGGATAAATGTACGACTCGTACTGAAAAAATCCACTTTTTGCAACTTGTTGCATAAACTACTATTACAAACGGTTTGAAAAATTTAAGTAATTTTAGATTTAATTTGGTTGAAAGAAAAGATTGTTTTAAGCAAATTTTAAAATGGATCTCGATTTTTTGAGCTATGTTTATTTTAAATTAGATTCAATGCTGTTTTATTTTTTGGAGCATTTACATTAAATAAACTATACAATTAAGTACATGTCTGATGAAAAAAAAGTTAATAAATATGAGTCTTAATTCGCCCGCATCCAAGAAAAAAGTAACTGTTTATTTTTATCTTTTGCTTGTTTCCAGATAAACATATTAGTTCGAGTTTTTTTTCGCAATATAAATATAAAGAAAATATATCATCCTACAGATTTATTTGTAATAAAGCCGTAACCATTTATTAGGTGTTTTGAAGTTAAGTTTCAAAATTATGGTGCATGAAAATTATTTATTTATACAACATACATATTCAGAGCTTTTAACTTTTAGCATCGTTTAATAAAACATTGCCTAAACTTATGATACTGAAAAAGTTACAACACAGAAAAGCTAATTGATACTGGAGATTGTAATAGTCGTTAGGACCTTTCGAAAATTGAACCAAAATTTCATTTTAAATCGAAACTTCATTTGTAATGAACTTTTGACCCTCTCTGTTTTAGAATGTCCCTTTTTTGGAAATGTTTAAAGATCTTACACCGTCTAGAGGCAGATTTGGGATGTGAAATTAAACTTGAAAACAATTGCAATAATATTAAAAAAAACTTTCAGTTGATTCTATTTTCTCCCATGCGTTCTAACTTCTAACTGCTTAAAGTGTATGAAAGCAGCAGGAATTTCTGCGTCAAAATTCCACCGGAACTCAAACCAAATTTGTAGGCCAGCATCAGCAGGATGAATGTTCCGTTTGGTCCAAAGGCCAAAAAGTAACCGTGATGCGTTTGGACGGAACGAATTGAAACGAAACGAAACGTCGACGACGACAACGATGGCCATTACACAGTCCAGAGCGCCCGGATAAAAGTTTTCCACTCGGTTGAGCTCGGTAAGAATATATACTGAAAAAAGGCTTGCCACAAGCAAGTGTGTGTGTGCGTAGGGTTCAGGATGGTCAACATTGTGAGGGAGGCTCAAATCTACACAAATATGCTGGTAACTGACCCTTTTTAGGGGGTGCTCGAATGAGTCGTGAGAGAAGTGATTTAAAGGTTTGTTGAAGGAATGTTAGTCAAAGTTTTCGACATTTTTGAAATGCAGAAAATCAAAAAAATTCAACAATTCGACAAATGTGGTTCAACCTAGAAATCTGATACCAATAGACTAAATTTCAACTTGAATGATGGCATTCCAATTTTTCAGCAATCCCTCGAACTGCACATCGTTCAAATAAGTTGGTTTCCCTCAAATGCTGCTCAACTCGACGCAGATTCCTTTCCCCCCTAAAGCTACCCGGAAAAAGCTGCTCCGTGGTCTCGAATTTCAACTGCAACATTTGCTAGCCAAAGCCAAAAACTCGACGAACGACACCACAGGAATTCAAATCAATCCTTGGGCCTTCCTGCCCTGTGGGTCTCGTGGCGCAGGGGTAGCGGCTTCGGCTGCCGATCCCGATGATGCTATGAGACGCGGGTTCGATTCCCGCCTTATCCACTGAGCTTCTATCGGATGGTGAAGTAAAACGTCGGTCCCGGTTTCTCCTGTCTCGTCAGAGGCGCTGGAGCAGAAATCCCACGTTAGAGGAAGGCCATGCCCCGGGGGGCGTAGTGCCAATAGTTTCGTTTCGCCTTCCTGCCCTCAAAGGCTTACCTGTTGTTTGTGGGAGAAGCTGCCGGCCCGCCCCAGGGTGGCCGTCGTCAGGTTGGTGTCCTTCGTTCCGGAATGCAGTTGCTGCTGCTGAGGCAGTTGATGCAGGTGGTGCTGGTGCTGATGCTGATGGTGGCCTGTTAGGGTGCTGCACGTGGTGTTACTCTGGCTGGCGGCGTTACTCCTTTTCGGCAGCGTGGCGTAGCTCGGGGGAGGTTCGTGGACCACCCCGGTGCCACCACGTTTCGATTTGCAACTTGGCGAAGGTGAAGGGATTGTCGTCAGGGGGATGTCTGGGGAGAAGTGGAAGAAACGGAGTGTGGATTTTTAGAATTTCGTTTAAAAAAAAAAAACATAATTTTCTTGCAATTTTGCTCAATTCTAAATGTTAGCAAACTTTAATTCTTTGTTAAATTTCATAAGCCTTTAAGAAATTTTTAACTATTCCAACTCGTCATTGCTTGCAGTGCATATATGCAGTTTTGTTTTGAACACAATAGAACTTGTTGCGAAAAAAAATTCTTCCTCAATGTGAACATTGGTAATAAAAAAACAGAAATCTTTCAGGCTCAACCGGATTAAGATTGGTTTTTGCCTCTGGAACATTTTTTTCACACACCGCAAATTCACAAAAATCGTTTTGAGCTCGTGATTTTCGATTAATTGAAAAATGGCCTATTTTCATAGAAAATATATTAGCTTGTTTGGCACCATTCAAACAATAGCTCAAATTTTCCGGTGTTCACTATAAATTTATGTTCTGTACTCATATTGATCCATGAAGTCGCTATTTAAATTGGCAGCATGTCACATTTTGCCACCAAAACCAATACCGTCATCTTTTTGACAACTTCTTTCTGAACATTTTTGCTTTATGAATAGTTTTGTCTCTTCAGTGCCAAGATACAGAAATTTTAGTAAAATAAAAACGACGAATTCCCAAAATTCCCAGTGAAAACTTATTTTTATCACTTACATCCATGTTTCAGCTAATGTCAAATGTTTATGAGTCCAAACCTTTTCCATTGTTTTTTATTTATAACATTTTGCATGCAAAATCATTTTTGTTTATGAATTCGAAAGCATGACGTAAGCGCTATAGAACATCAAAATGTTTTTTTGTCAAAATTTTGCTGAAATTCGCTTTTTTATGAAAAAAATGAAATAAACTTAAATGCATAACTTCATTATTTTTTGTAAAAAGCAATTTTTCAGCTAAATTGATAAAAAATATGTATCAAATGCGATTATTTTAGAATGCTTTTCTTCTTAATGGCACTTACGTCACATTGTCAATGCTGAGACAAAACAATGCAAATGGTTTGGAAACATTAACACGTTAATATTAGCTGAAACATTGATGGATGTGATGAATTGATTTTTTACAGGAAATTTTGAAATTTTGCCATTCTTATTTTACTTAAAGGCTGTATCTTGGCACTGAAGTCACAAAAACTAGTTATATAATAAGCAAAATTGTTTAGAAAATGTTGTTTACGAAATGATGGAATTGGTATTGGTATTTTTTTAGAACGTGTTTAGAGAAGAATTCGTATACATTACAGGCAAATATATTTTTATTTTAGCTTTAACGAGTTGCCAATTGAAAATGGTGACTTTTTTTATTAATTTTTTTATAAATATGAAAATAGAACATAATTGGTTAAACTCCTAGCTTTGATTTAAAGTCAAATACAGGGAAAATTGAATTCATGTCATGAATGATTTCGAACAAAGTAGAATATATCCTATTAAAACAGGCCATCATTCAATAAACAAAAATTGTTAAGTCCCAATGATTTTCTAGATTTTGGAAACATTTTTGCTAAGGCAAAATCCAATCGCGCACGAAGATTTTTGCAACATAGCCATTTTTAAAACACCCTGATAGGCATGTTTAATTGAATTCAAAACCCCACAAAAAAAATCTCTAAAATCTTGATTTAACCTCTTAAAACTAAAGAAACAGTTCTTTTTAAAATGTATGCAAAAAACTCGGTGCAGTTAATTTTTAAGATCCATTTTTTACAAGGAACTGCAATGATTTTTATTCTGACAGTGTTTTGAAGAATACGAAATTTGCTTTTTAAATCAATCTGACTTGAAAAAAACTGCTCAAAGCTCATATTTGAAATAAATAAAACCAAGCAGAAATAAATGAAAATTACACATAAAAAAACTGAGAAACGTGCAGCAAAAATAATTTTCAGAAAACCAAAAATTCTCATGCTTTAAAGAATGCTTAATGTCAAAGAAATTATTTGTATTAAACCTATTTGTTTTTAAAGAACTGCTCATATTTTTAAGAATACAACAAGTTGTTTTTTAAACAATTTATTTTCAGTGCTGGTGTTATTTGAAAAAAAAAGGAAAAAACTCAAGACAAATATTAATCTGGAAAAAAACAAATTATTTACAAATTACTGCGGAGGAATGCAAAAAAGTCACACAAATAAAAAAAATAAAGTCCATTTGAAATAATTATAAAACTTGTAGATTTTCTAAAATATTTTTTATCAAATAAATCACAGGAATTATTTTCTGAAAAAACGATTTATAAAAAAACTGCTCACGATTAAAGGAAAATAAAAAAAAACTGCTTACATAATTTTGAAAAGTGACTGTTAAAACCTGCATTTAGCATTTTTTCAATTTTCGATCAACTGAATTCGTTTTCGATTATTCCATTTGACGAAATGTCATATCTTCTCAAATTTCCTACAAGTTTATCTTTGACCACATTTTGATACAATGCAACGGCTTTGAGATAGAAAAAAATTATAATTATACAACCTTTTTTTGCAACGTCCTTTTAAAATGTTATTTCCAAGTAGAACTGGTTCCTAAATCTCAAAAAAAAAAACTCATATGAGCCAAGGCTAACATGTCCACAAAGATTCATTGATATCGTTAAAGTTTATGTAAACAAGTATAGTAGGGGAAAGTGGGGCAAGTGTAACAAGCTAAGGAAAAGCTCGTTATAACCCATTAAAAAAGTTTAAAAATCTGTCGGATTTTATTAGGCTGGTACAAATATTTTTAAAAGTTTTTGTCACCCCCCCCCCTTCAAAATTGGCCCGAAAAATCAGGGGGCAAAAAAAATATTTTTACAATAAACTTCAAAATTTCAATGAAAATTCAAGTGCAACCAACTGAAATCAAATTAAAATACATTCTCCTGCGTTAAAAAACATTTTTAGCATGTTTGGGTTTATTAAAAAATCTTAAGATTTTTTGAAAATTTTCGATGAAAATTTTTTTTTTCGATGCAATTTTTGTTTTTGTCAGATCTTAGATTTTTTGAGGAGCGGCCGTGGCTGACTGGTTACGGTGTTCGCTTTGTAAGCGAATGGTTCTGGGTTCGATTCCCATCTGCTCCCAACGAGAAAGTTAAGAACACATAAATTTGAAATGATGAATATGAACGAAAAATCAAAGTCGCTCAAGGCGGGGTTCGATCCTCCGTCCTTTGGATTGGTAAGCAAAAATGCTAACCACTAGGCCATGACGACTTGGTGAGCTTGGACTGGAATTAGGAATACTGTTACAGAGAGCGAGTTGTGGCGCTATAACCACGGCAAATAGTGTCCAGGGCATTCGTGGAAATACAATGTCCCATCCCAGAGGGTCCCGGAGTACCAAACCATCTTAGCATGGTGCTCCCAACGAATACAACCAAATCTCGGAGCGTATGGTGGTGTGTCCCCACGCTTCTTCCTCCCCTGTCGATTCAGAATTGTGTTGTTGTTCGAACACTCAGTGCTCAAACTCAACCCAATTACGAGTCATCTCTGCGATACGGCTTTACGCAGTAGGCCTGGCCGCTTTAACGCTTGTGATGTTTCAATGCATTCTAATGCAATGGCGCACTACAAATGTTAATAAATGACAAGAAGAGTGCTAGGCGTCATCTAACCTAAGGCACTCTCCAGGATCCCTTCGAAAGATTGGCTGCGCTAGGGTCTGATTAGATTAGATTAGATTAGATTGTCAGATCTTAGATTTTTTGAAAACTTATGATTGCAAAACAACTGAACTAGTGTAAAATGCATTTTAAAACACTTTTTTCATTTAAATGTGAAGACTATGGCTTGTTATTTAAATTTTTATATTTTTTTATTTTTTTGCCCCCCCCTTGACCTCGGCCAGGGCCGAGGGACAAAAACTTTTTTAAATATTTGCATCGGCCTTATAATCATCTTATTCCAAGGCCTTGACTAAGACTTTGATAGAACAAGTTTTTAAAAAATCCTGTTTTTTAATGTAAAAAATTGATTTTATTTTTTTTTATTTTCTGTACGTTTCACTCAACTAGAGGGGCAAGACGAACAACCCGATGGGGCAAGAGGAACAATGCATGAAAAAAGATGTTAATTTGCTAACAATTAAACTGTTATCACTTAAATACATCAGGTTAGAATTTTTTGGAACTTTTCTTTAATTTTTAGATTACATAATAAAAATTTAACTAAAAATTTGATCGTTTTTACGAAAAAAAAATTACCTGGATGATAAATAGTCACTATATTCTGTATGGACATTTTTTTTAAATATTTGTTTAAATAATTGTTTTTTTTTTCGTTCATTTAATCTTATGCCCCGTGTCGTTAACGTCGTTTTGGCGGTTTTGTGGTAGTAGAATCAGCCAATTGCCAATTGCATTGCTAGCAACAATTCCTCATACTGGAAATAATCAAAATTGTAAAAATTACGGCCGTACGAGCGATTGTTCTTCTTGCCCCATATGGTCGTCTTGCCCCACCTTCCCCTACATGGAAAATTCCTATGAATTGACAATTTCTGCTTTATCTTTTGACCCATCAAATTATTTGAGAGTAACGTTTTTGTAACAATTGAAAACAGGTTAAAGGCGTCCGAATTTGCTTGGAATTGCAAAAATTTTCAGAAATGAAAAGTCCATTTTGATTATGTAAGTATAATTGTTAAGAATAATTATATAATTTTTTTTCGAAAATTCTTATTTTAGTGTTAAAACTTATGAAACCAGGATGATGTTGATAATATTTGTTAGGTTCATTTTATGATATTTTGTCCAATTTAAATTGTAAAAAATGTTAGAAATTATTGGCCTCAGATTGAAAATTGACTTTCAGATTTGGATAACTACATGCTCTCATATGATTTATCAATATAATGAATAATTAAAAGTTATTCAAATAAATAAGAAACAATATTTTTGAAAAAATACAGCTTGCAAGTTATTGAGGCCATTAAAAAGTCTGTTATAGGCACACCGCTCAGTATCAGTTTCCGAAGGATTTATGTCCCCCGGTCCAGTTGCAGTTTTAGTTCCGTTCGGAGATAGATAAATCTCCTCCCAACACAGGCCTGCAGTTGCAACCAGATTCCAAAAACCCAAAACCAACCCCCTTCACACTGACTGACTGACTGTCAGTTTGACTGTCTAAACCACAAAACAACAGCAACAACAACGCCGACTTCAACTCAGCTCAGCTCTCATCTCAACTAACCTGCCTCGTCCGGGTTGTTGCACGGTGTTCCATTGCCGCCGGAACCGGTGCCACTGCCACTGCTGCCGCCACCACCAACACCTGCTGCCAACCCACTCAGTTGGGCCTTCCGCCGGCGGGACCTGTCACGTTGGTAGTAGATTCCGGCAAAGATGAGCACGTTCAACAGCAGCAGTAAACAACCGACGCCGACCGTCACGCCCAGCGCTGCCGTGTAACTTGAGAGGGGGGAAGAAAAAGATTTTTTTGTGAATTTGAGTTGAGAGTTTAGAACTTTCATGACGAAATTGGCGTCAATTAACAACAACCATTCGTCTCCATCAAAATATACTGAAATTAAAGAAGTTCAATGGAGACGCTTGGTATCTCACCTTCTCTAAATCAACTCACCTGTAATAGTGCCGGTTGGCCAACTTTTCCAGCAGTTCCTCCTCCTCCTCCTCGCTGAGCATCCCACCGCCGTCCAGCATCCCGTTGCCCTCCTGCAGCACCTCGCCCATCGTCGGATCCGGCGTGCATTCCGTCCCAAATGACTCGAGCCGTGATTCCTGGGCGTCGTTGATGATTCCTCCGCCGGCACCCCCGCCCCCGAACATCCGTGGCCGGCTGAAGGACTCTGCCCGGACGGAACCTGCAAGCGGAACAAGAACCAGCCAAAAGTTAGTTGAAAGAGCGCAAAGTTAAAAAAAGAGAGAAAAGCAGGACACATAATGATGATTCGTCGACGAGCGCATTATGCTCGGTAATGATCCGAGATACCTCCTGGAGAGAATGTGGTTGAAAGAGTGGGGAGGGGGGAAAGGGATAGCGAGTCAAGTTTTTTTTATCCTCTTTCAGCAGTTTAACTCAATTTTGAAAACCACCCAGCTCAAATCTGGGTAACTGTGCTATGTACGGACAATTTAAGGGGTTACAACACCTTTTTTTACTTTCAGACAATTGTATGAAACTTTATAAACCTTCTTTCTAAAATGTTGCATTCTTCGAGTCAATTTCAAACAATAAAATTTGGTAGACGTGGTCCTGGTTTAAATTTAAGATAATATCGAAAGTTTAGCTTACTGTTGTTTTGACAAAAGTTATCCCAAGTAACATTTTTTTCCAGGAGTTCTACAAGAGCTCTTCAAGATAGCTACAGTATAGCAGTTTGGATCGTGGTAGGATAAAAATCTCTTCATAACTTCTTCAGGAGTTTGGAAGAGTACTTGAAGAAAATTTTATCCTAACGCGGTCCAAACTGCTATGCTGTAGCTATCTTGAAGAGCTCTTGTAGAACTCCTGGGAAAAAATGTTACTTGGGTAAACTCTTTATTTTTTATTTTATTTTTTTTTTACTTGGGTAAACTCTTTATTTTTAAAGCGTTTGTCCAGGAGTTATATGAGACATTCTCTACGTTTTCGAAAAATGCAAAACGAAATTCATAAATTATTTTTATTTATTTTCTTAAAAACTTGAAGATAGTTCAAAATGTTGTATTTTCTTCAAAATTATCCATAAAAAAGAATGATCTAAGAAAAAGTTGTAACCTCAAGGTGGTACCCATTTGAAATCCGAAAGCCGGCCTGTAGCAGAAAAAATAAAAAAGTTTTAAAAAGTTACAAATTCCACCAATTTTCTATTTTTTTGATAACTTTAGTATATACTTATACTTATACTTGATTGCTTTATTTAAAAAAAAGAAAACAGGCTTGAAATTTAAAATATTTATTAGGTTTGTGAATGGTTGTCAACAAATTCAAGTTTAGTTATTTTGTTTGCAGCAAAAAGTTAAAAAAAATTAAAGATATAAAGGTATGTTTCAGAATCAATAAAATAATTTACCATTTTTATTTTGAGAAAATTTGAAGGATCTTTTTAAAAAAAACATTTAGTCCCGCCCGTGTGGATCAATCGGACCGCGCACTGGACTCACAATCCAGAGGTCGCCGGTTCGAATCCCACGGCGGGCGCTCTAAAATTCTTTGTGTAAATATGGGTATGCGGCGCCGTTGCTCCGTGCCATACTTTCATACACTTAGGAGCCCAGGGCGGCGAAGTCCTTGTAGATAAAAAGGAAGACACTAGTGGTTGGTACTAGCAATGGTGGCCGACAGCTATAAAGTCAACTTCGTTTTTTGACCGTTGCCAATATTTTAAAAAGTTTAAGTCGCCTTCGCTTTCAAAATTTGTCCGAAAAATCTGGGAGCGTAAGAACATTAAAAAAAAAATAAAAATTTTAATGAAAATAGAGGTCTAATCAACTGAAAACAATCTGAAATGCTTTTTTCTGCATTCTTGATCATATTCAGCTAGTTGGGATTCACTTTAAATAAAGGATTTTTATGAAATTCCAATAAAAAGCACCAAAAATCTTTTTCTTTCGCAAAAAAAAATGTTTCGTCTATTGGAAACTAAAGATTCCAAAACAACTGGACAGGTGTACAATGCATTTTGAAACACTTTTTTCATTCAAAAGTTGAAACGATGCACAGTGGGAAAAAAGGGCTCAAAAAATTACCGCAACATGATTTCGCGCAAACCATCGATTGCTATACACCAAAAGCTTCGTTTTTGCACCAGGAATAATAATCCGATGAAAAATCGCACTGCACGGACCGGTGGCCGGAGTACAGGCCACCGGAAGATCCGGATTTTTGGAAAAAGTGTCAGATTATTCCAATTATGAACTGATAAGCTTTCTTCTACCATGAATAGTCACGCAAAACAATTCTATGATAATATTAAATACCATAGGACCCATCGGAACCGGTTCCACCGATCTCCGGTGGCCACATACGGAACCGCATTAGGAAACAGCATAAACTAGTCATGCGACGTATCAAACTTCTTGATTTTGGATGGAGAGTATCCTTAAAATGTATTTTTACCTCCGGTGACCGGTTCCCAGGTTCTCCGATGGCCACATCCGAAGATCATATTTGGCAAATTCCTGAAACCACTCTTGCGACATATCAAACTTCATGTTTTTAACAGAGGATAGTATAACTCATGTCTCCATCCAAAATCAAGAAGTTTGATACGTCGCATGACTAGTTTACGCTGTTTCCTAATGCGGTTCCGGACGTGGCCACCGGAGCTCGGTTGAACCGGTTCCGATGGGTCCTATGGTATTTCATATTATTCTAGGATTATGTTGCATGACTATTCATGGTAGAAGAAAGCTTATCAGTTCACAATTGGATAAATCTGACACTTTTTCCAAAAATCCGGATCTTCCGGTGGCCTGTACTCCGGCCACCGGTCCGTGCAGTGCGATTTTTCATCGGATTATTGTTCCTGGTGCAAAAACGAAGCTTTTGGTGTATAGCAATCGATGGTTTGCGCGAAATCATGTTGCGGTAATTTTTTGGGCCCTTTTTTCCCACTGTGCGATGATTCGTAATCTATATTTTCAGACTTTTTATTCATTTTATTTTTTTTTTGCAGAGTCGAGGGACATAAACTTCACAAATTTTGATTTTCGAACCCACAGATTGGGAAAAGACGTGAGACCATAGGAAAGAAATTTTGTATGGACTCATCATTTTTTATTATTTTCGAATTATACATTTTTGTTAAAATCAAAAAAATACGATGAATTACTGGATATTATTGAGAGTCGAGGGAAAAAAACTATGATAAAATGTGTAATATCCTTATCGGTTATGATTAGAACTTTAAAAAGCAGGTGCACGGAAAAATATGATGTTTTATAATTTCGATTTTTTATTTGTTTAAGGGAAATAAAAAGAAATGATTTTGGTGTTTTTTCAACTTTAAGGTGAATATATTTCATAAAGGAAATTTCTGACCGTTTTCTACTTCAAACTACTTTGATCGGACAACTGACTTTAAAAATCCAGCTGCTTATAGAATTATTTTGGGAAAAAATAGATTTCTCAGGGTCAGACAAAAAATTCAACAGACGATGTTCTGAAAACTTTAGGTTAGCTTTTTTGCCTTAGCAAATATTATGTACCTTGCATCTGGCCAAAGTCAAGAAGATGGTGAAAAAAATTAAGAAAAAAAAGAAATTACTTTCCATAGTTTCAACATTTTAATGTTTGAAAATAAATTATCGTTAGTTTTAAGAGGCAGTATTTGTAGATTCTGCTCGGTTTGTTCTAGAGGTCGTATCGAGGTGCTCCGATTTGGATGAAACTTTCAGGGTTTGTTTGTCTATACATGAGATGAACTCATGACAAATATGAGCCCTCTACGACAAAGGGAAGTGGGGTAAAACGGACATTGAAGTTTGAGGTCCAAAAAACATGAAAAATCTTAAAATTGCTCGCATTTCCGTAAAACTTCATCAATTCCAACTCTCTTAGATGCATTCGAATGGTCTTTTGAAGCCCTTCAAAATGTGCTATAGACATCCAGGATTGGTTTGACTTTTTCTCATAGCTTTTGCAAATTACTGTTAAAATTGGATTTTTTTAAAACCTTAATAACTTTTCCCAACAGCCTCCAACACCCATACTCCCATAGGTCAAAAGTTAGGGAATTTCATGGACTATAAGCCTACGGTACTAACTTTTTGGCCAATCGCAGTTTTTCTCATAGTTTTACGGTTTTTCTAGAACAAACATTTTACAACGTTAGTTTTTGCCCTGTAGGCCGAGAAGACGGCACTTTTTGGTCTCAATTTTGTCATATTCGGAATCCTCGGACAATTTCACGTAAGTTAGAAGTATTGGAGTTGTAAATTTGATTGGAAAAATTGCCGTTTAGAATGAATTAAAATATTTTTTAACAATTTGTTGGATTGGGGGTAAAACAGGTTTTCGCCTACTTGATACCGCATTTGACGTATTGGTCATAGGGTTAATAAGATCTTTTTCTTTTTTTCAAAAATGTTTTATTTAATTATTTTTTAAAGAAATATTACAACTGCAATACTTCTAACTTACGTGAAATTGTCCGAGGATTCCGAATATGACAAAATTGAGACCAAAAAGTGCCGTCTTCTCGGCCTACAGGGCAAAAACTAACGTTGTAAAATGTTTGTTCTAGAAAAACCGTAAAACTATGAGAAAAACTGCGATTGGCCAAAAAGTTAGTACCGTAGGCTTATAGTCCATGAAATTCCCTAACTTTTGACCTATGGGAGTATGGGTGTTGGAGGCTGTTGGGAGAAGTTATTAAGGTTTTAAAAAAATCCATTTTTAACAGTAATTTGCAAAAGCTATGAGAAAAAGTCAAACCAATCCTTGATGTCTATAGCACATTTTGAAGGGCTTCAAAAGACCATTCGAATGCATCTAAGAAAGTTGGAATTGATGAAGTTTTACGGAAATGCGAGCAATTTTAAGATTTTTCATGTTTTTTGGACCTCAAACTTCAATGCCCGTTTTACCCCACTTCCCTTTGTCGTAGAGGGCTCATATTTGGCATGAGTTCATCTCATGTATAGACAAACAAACCCTGAAAGTTTCATCCAAATCGGAGCACCTTGATACGACCTGTTTCACATCGGTAAAAAACTCGCTCTTAAATTTATAAATATACAGCAATTCCCCACGAAAACAGCATGAAAAAAAAAACAAAAGTTCTCGGATCGGGCTCAAAATTATTCTGGGGGTTCCCTGGCCGAAATAATTAGACCCGTATTTTTTTGTTTGGCCATTAGGGTGACCTACGCCGTGTTAGGGTGGTCTGAAAAATGGCCAATTTCGTCGATTTTCGCAAAAACCACTTTTTTTCGAAAAATCATAACTCCTCGCGATTTTAACCGATTTCAATTGTCTTATACGCAAATGAAAGGTGATAAGTTGGCCTTTCAAAGAAAAATAATAATAGGTTTCAAAAATCTATCCTAACATATGAAAAGGGGGTATGAAACATTAAAATGTCGTTTTGACAGTGTCTGGACCAAAGAGCCTATGTCTGGAAATATTTTTATTGGATTCTCCGAACATTTTTACATAACATACTAAAAAATGGGAGGAGTTCATCAACAGGATTCCGAGATATGATTTTTTGAAAATAAAATCCGTGTTTTTTGACGCGCCGCTCGCAAAAACCGGAGAATGACGAAATTGGCAAAAAATCTACTTTTTTCACTAAAACTGCGATAACTTTAAAATTTCAGCGATGACCTATAGATATCTGGGTACCGCAACTTTTGGTACCCAGACATGTATAGGTCATCGCTGAAATTTTAAAGTTATCGCAGTTTTAGTGAAAAAAGTTGTTTTTTTGCCAATTTCGTCATTCTCCGGTTTTTGCGAGCGGCGCGTCGAAAACACGGATTTTATTTTCAAAAAATCATATCTCGGAATCCTGTTAATGAACTCCTCCCACTTTTTAGTATGTTATGTAAAAATGTCCGGTGAATCCGATAAAAATATTTCCAGACATAGGCTCTTTGGTCCAGACACCGTCAAAACGGCATTTTAAAGTTGCATACGCCCTTTTCATATGTTAGGCTAGATTTTTGAAACTTCTTACTATTTTTCCTTGAAAGGCCAACTTATCACCTTTCATTTGCGTATAAGACAATTGAAATCGGTTACAATCGCGAGGAGTTATGATTTTTCGAAAAAAGTGGTTTTTGCGAAAATCGACGAAAATGGCCATTTTTCAGACCACCCTAACACTGCGTAGGTCACCCTAATGGCCAAACAAAAAAATACGGGTCTAATTATTTCGGCCAGGGAACTCCCAGAAAAATTTTGAGCCCGATCCGAGCACTTTTGTTTTTTTCCATGCTGTTTTCGTGGGGAATTGCTGTATATACAAATATTTACTAGCAATTTTTTTGCGGAATCGTACATCGAAATTTTCCAAGACTTCAAAATTCTTTTTATTGTTTCAATTTTAATCATGCATCAAATGATTATAAACTTAATAAAATACATCTTAAATTGATTTCAGTTGCTGCTTTGTCCTTTATAAGTATTTTTTAAAATTAGGCCTGACTTTTGAGAGGCTTGAATCGCTCATTTTAATCTTCTCCAATAATTTTTCCATATTCT
>NC_051862.1:8770579-8838079 GCF_015732765.1 Culex quinquefasciatus
TTAAAAAAATTGACCTATTGCATATCAAATTTTCACAAAAAAATGACCGAGATTTTCAAATTGTTGTTTGATAGTCTTTTTGACACTAAATAATCAAATCTTCATGATATCGAGAGATTTTTAATGGTTTCTAAGAACTTTATTCGTGGAATCTGAAAGTTATGGCTTGGCCAGCGTAGCACAAGACTCAAACCGGGTAATCCCAGGGTCGGCAAACTACTAGGTGATTCAAGGGAGGATCGGTTACAACAGAAAAACACGGAAGGATTTCCACTTTTCAACAGCACTTTATTTGGGGGTTTGGTTCGTGTGGGTGTGGGTGTGTTGAGTGTAGGTTTTTCAGGGGCTAACGTACCGTGATCCGCTCAGCTGATGGTTCGCCTCCGGCGATTGCGGGCCGGCAGAGGAGTTCGTCTAACCTCCACTCTGCGGCGGGAACTGCCCCGAGGAGGGGGGATTGTTGTTGCTGACGGATGCGGCGGCCCTTTGTTCTTGGCTGCGAGTCTGGTCTTCGGCGCCAGATGCAGCGTTGTTCGCCGGCCTCCTTGGGCGGCGTCGGTTCTTCCGGCTTCCGTGCCGGGATGATGGACGACCAGCGGGCGTTGCTGGTTCCGGTGGGCAGGCGTCTTCCCTCATTGGCTGATCGGCAGCCCCAGAGTCCACTGAAGCGGGCGTGCCGAGAGGGGACCCTCCTTTGCGATTAAGGCCAGCGGCCTGAGGGTGGTCGTCCTTGACGATGATGGCGCGAGGAGGCGCCAGACGACGGGGGTGGTCCTATTACGGATTAGACGTGGGAAGCTACCAGCACGGGATTTACGCAACCCAGGCCGACCAATCCGAGATGGACGAGCTGCTCGCGGAAATCTCCTGGTTCCGCCGATGGGAAGGGCGATTGACGACCCTTCGCTGGAGCACGACTTGTCCACTCGGACGCCTGTTTGGAAGAGAGCGATTTTCCCCAAATCGACTCCCCTCATTTGTTTTCCCAAGTCCATTTTTCCCACCATTTCCTTTGTGACGTATTCAAATGCGCCCGCAGGAAACTGGTGGACATCAGCCTCGCTTACACTGATACGCTTCGCCCCATCAAAACTGTTGTAGTGTGGTGTAAGTGGTATAAAATGCTGAGGCGAAGCTTCAATTAACCAGAATTGTAACCAACGGTTACAAATCTTTATTAAAAAGTTAACCAACATGTTTCAAAAATTGGTGACATTAGATAAAACCTGCCTAAACAATGTACACCAACCAGAGTGAGCACCGAGTACACATTACCGAGATGTATATTGCAAACATGCTTTTTTAAACGACTACAACTGTCGCCAGAATAATTTAATAATATCCTCAATTATTGTTTATTCAACGATTTACAACCATATGCAATTTAACCCTCTACAGCCCAAATTTTTTTTTCGAAGATTTTTATTTTAACCGTGTTCAGGAGGTCATTATGAGCATCTTTTGTTCTTCGAAAAACTTGACTTTCCTTGTTTTATGTGTTTCTTATTTTGTTTTTAGTATTTTTACTCTCATTTATCTTGTTTATTTTATCTTTGTGTTTGGTAGTGTTTGGCCTATTCTACCACCTCCTATCATTACATTTTGCCTTTCTATTTTTTTATGTTTTACAGTACGAAACGAAGTTGACGTTATAGCTGTCGGCCACCATTGCTAGTACCAACCACTAGTGTCTTCCTTTTTATCTACAAGGACTTCGCCGCCCTGGGCTCCTAAGTGTATGAAAGTATGGCACGGAGCGACGGCGCCGAATACTCATATTTACACAAAGAATTTTAGAGCGCCCGCCGCGGGATTCGAACTGGCGACCTCTGGATTGTGAGTCCAGTGCGCGGTCCGATTGATCCACACGGGCGGGACTGTTTTACAGTAACTTTTTAGTTTTTAGCTTGTTTTTCACAGTTTCTGCTATATAATGGCACCATTATCATTTAAATTGTTGAAAATTGCGTAGAGGCATAGTCACTTATAATATACGAAGTGTTACTAAAAAACACAGCCAAATTTGACCCTTTTTTAAAGATCAAAAATTGGTTGAAAAAATTATTTATGGCGAATTTTTAGTATGAAGTCCGTCTTGATGTGGGGTTGGGTTGTAGAGGGTTAACATTGTTGCAGGAATTCAACGATTTTGGAAAACGGTGACTTGCTTGGTTGCTGAAATTGAAATTGAAAAAAACTCTTTAAGCTCATTTTAACTCTCACAAAGCTTTGAAAACTTTTATAAATGATTAAAAAAAAAAAAAATAAAATTACATTAGGTAAATATCACAAATCCTAGGCCGTATTGTTGAACAGATTTTCGTAGATCCTGGTAGTCTTCTTGCAATATTTTATTAATATCGAACTGTCCAACATGCCAGGTGCTGGAAAATGATTGATGATTATAATTACTCCTGCATGAGCAAATTTGAAATTTAATAAAATTGAAAATATCTAAATAAAAATCAAGCTGGCGAGGAGGGGTAATTGAAATCTGAGCATCTGGAAAATTAGCGTGATCCGTTTTATATAAACTAATAAAAGGTTTGATTATCAAATATTTAGTCGATCAATGTGTTAAAGTAAAAATCTTCATTGGTGTAAATTTGCACCAATTTTACTGTTTTTTACCAAATTTATGTATAAAATAAAAAAAAAAACATCAATCCTAAAAAAACATATCAAAAAGGAAATTTTTTGAATGGCGCTATGTTTCACGTAAACTCTTTGTCCATGGCGCTATATGTAAAGTTAGCATCAGAATTTTATTGAATTGAAGAAAGAAAACACAAATTATCATTAAACCACATGAATAATCAAAAATTTCAAGTGATATTTAGTCTTTTTTTTTAATTTTAGATAAATGTCCTTTGTTGTTGTTAAAGGTTTCAAAATTAACAAAAAAAAAAACAAAAGACAAAATAAAAACTTACATAATCGATTGTTATTTTTTTCAAATATAGTATACAAGATTTTGTTAATCAATCAGTTCGCATTTAGGTTTGAGCAAAAAATTAATTAAAAATTGAGTGACGTTTTTTTTTATTTTAAAAAAATGAAATAAGGCAAAAAAGTAATCGGACCGAATTATTTCAGCAAAATTAGCGTTTTAAAAATGTTTGTCTTGAGGATAGTTCAGCATATTTACCAATGTTTTTAACGGTACACATCAACCAGAGCTTTTGCACCCAGATTTTTGTTACAGACAATTTAGCATCTTCAAAAATTACAGGTACCGTAAACCGGGGTGACTTTGATAGGATTTCAATTTGTTTTTAGAATATTTTTCAACAGGTAAGGTTTTTCTCAAGATTATTATTTTTAAAACATGTACTGGGGTAGGCCACACAAAGTCCATGCACTATTTCGGAAAAAATGTTTGTTCAATAATGTTTAGAAAAATAGTTACGTTAAAAATTCTTAGTTTTTATTCCGGGGTGACTTTGATAGTCATAGTTTTTCTTGTTAAAATCATATTTAAGATGTTCAAACTTTATTTGTACGCTAAATGTACCATCATTGAAGTAGCTGATATAGTTTTTAGACAAAAAAATCAATGTTTATATTAAGTCAACTAAGTGTATAAGCTTTTTAGCAAAATACTTATAAATTTTAGGTAAAATTGTTAAAAAGTCGGAATTTTGCCTGAAATTTGTTAAAACTAGTTTTGTTTGTAAAATTTACCATATATATTGCATTTTAAACTGAATTCGTAGCACGAATCAAAAGTTTTAGCGTTTTACATGAAATTTGTTCAACTGAAATTGCCTATAAATAAGGAGATTTTTTTTAATTGTGTTTCAAAAACACATATTATTTATGATTTACAATTTTTTTTAACCTTCTCCTAGTGGAAAATTGTCCAAAGAATCCAAAAATGCAATCCGTTTTTCGATTAAAAATCATGTTCATTGAGAAAATCATGACACTTTGAGAAGTTTTAAATAATGACTTTCATCAACATTTTCTTAACTATAGTTAACTAACTTTTGAAACTGTCAACATTTTATGAAAAGTTCTTCTTGAGGTACTTTGAACACTTCTCTACCACGGTCAGTATGTTTCTTAACCATGCCTTACATATTTTAATTGTACTCTTCATTTTGCGGAAAAATCGCAAACCTATCAAAGTCACCCCGGCTATCAAAGTCAACCCGTTTTACGGTACTATCGACATATTTTTTTATTCATCCCCTAAAGTACTGTCTACAAAGTAATTTACAACAAAGTTTGATTAATTTTACAATCCCGTTATTGCAGGATTGGGTCCGTAAGTTTGACAATGTTGGAATAAGAAGACAACAACTTCCTTCGTTGCTGTGCACCCTTAAAAACTAAATTTTCATATAAATTAATATTAAATAAAAAAAAAAAATTTTAAAAAGCTTATAATAAAAAAAGCTTTATTTTAATCAAACTGAAACCAAACAAATGATATTTATTGAATATTATATGCTAGGGATAATCTGTCCATAATGATCTGAATCTTGGAATTTCGGACACATTTGAACACAATTTGAAAGCAAAGTACCGCCGTGAAATCCGCGAGGAATTTGGATGTTATTGAAAAGCATGACGTGAAATTTCAGATTTGCTGCAAGGAAAATCACTAGCCTTAGTAATTATACAAATTATTATGTTTTTTTTTGTTTTTCAGGAAGCAAAAAAAAATCAAAATATTTCGAAATTTTAATGGACGAAACAACATTAAATTGCATTGATCTGTGTTTATAATGATTTGAAGCATGTTTGATTAGTTAGTCGAGTTGACATTGACAAATTGAAGAATTTTCAGCAAATTAAAAAAAAAACATCTAATTAAATTTGATTTTTTTAAGAAGATGCATAAAATAATAAATCCGATCCTAAATTATGATTAAACGTATTAATCGAAAACATTATTTTTTATTGCCTCGTAATCCGATATTTTTCAACGGTTATAACAATCAACAAATCTAAAAAGTTGTGTTGATAATTTTTCCAATGTTCCATCATCAAATGTTATGTACTTTTTTCATCATGAAAAACTGAATTGTAATTGATTTAAAATTATTCAAATAATCAACAGTTTGAAATCAAAATAACTTCATTTTCATCCACAGTTTAACGATAGTAATGACGACTGCTGTCAAACTACTTCTCAAAACGCTTGTTCTGAGTCCAAAAAAAGACCGTTTGATTTAAAATTTATAACGAGCAAAAACTGTTAACATTTTGCAACCCCTTTTTTTCGTACCGACAACCTCCCTGAAAGCATGCAACCCGCACAACGCAAAAACCTTCAAAAACTCACCCGCGTAAAAGTGCGGCTCGCGCTCGCGGAAGTGATGATGCCGCATGGACACTTCCGCGTCCCCGGGCCGGTGCAGCTGCGGGATCAGGTTCAGCCAGAGTGCCATCTTGTGGCCCCGGTAGTGACTACGCATCTTCGGTTTGGTTGCTGTGGAAGAGATAGAAAAAAGTGTCAAAAACCATGTGTGCGGGAGCAGACAAAGGACAATTCTTGAGCGTTTTTTTATTCACGGAGAGGAAAATCCCAATCAAATGGATTTTTCCGCGAAACTGGAAAGTGCATTTGAACTGTTCTTTTTTCCTTGTCGCGAAAGCGAGGAAAATTGGAGTTTTCCGCAGAGTCACTCAGTGTACAGTGTGTGAGAACAAAGAGTTTGGGCGATGAGCAATTTGGCCCAAAAAAATAAAGTGTCGACACGTGGGATGTTTCCACGCATGAAAATTCTGGTTAAGTTAAAGGAAATTCTGCGAAATTGATGGTTTTCCAAGCCCGAAAGGTGTTTTTTTTTTCTGGCGTGTGCATTTACGTGGTATGTTTTCGTGGAATGGAAAATTGATCGATTTCGATTCTGGGAATTTTTTTCAAATGCTTATTTTGTATGTATTTTTTTAGAACGCACGTGTTATTTCAGGTGAGGAACGATTAATTATAGTTATTTTTGGTTGATTAATATTATACCAGCATCAAAAGTAATGCATTTTTTTTCTCAGTTGCAGCAAAAAAAGCTGAAGACAGAAATCACTACTGCCTCTATTTGACAGACTGTTTTTGCTATTATTCTGGAAATTGTTGCAAAACGAAATACACAATGTCCCTTGACAGGATTGTCTTGCACGGAAAAAATCAGCCACACAAAAAAAAAATCTCAAAAAGCTATTATTTTGAGCTGTCGAAACTCAATCCTTTTTACAAATAAATACAAAATAGTTAATAATTAAATCTGTCATTCCGTTCCCAATCAGTTGATATCCTTCGTCACATCACCAGACAATCTGTCCCGCGAGGAACCCTATAATGAACAGCAAAAAACGACAAAAAAGCTCCAGACAGACGACAGCACCGGATTTCGGAGACATCGCTTCAATGTTTGCCAAAGTAAGAAATTCCTCTCCAAAAAAAATCCAACTGACAATATCCACTGGGATCAGCTTTCAGTCAGGATTTCGCTTCTGCCGGCTCTCCATTATCAGTGCTTTTTTTTTGTGGGTGCACAAGACTCCGACTGTCACTCTGGCCGGAGCGAAATCGCGAAATTATTTTCTTGTTTTTCCTCAATCGAAACTCTGGAGAAGCAAAAACAGCACTGTTGACGACTCATCACACATCGCTTCAGTGCGCCCGGATTGAGGAATTAACCTCCGAGCTTGTTTTTTGATTGATGGATTTTGGGCTGGTGAGAGGAGAAAAATTGGTTGGTTTTTGATGTCAGGGAAAGTTTGATTTGGTGAATGAAAACATGAAAACATAAAAACATGAAACCATGAAAACATGAAAACATGAAAACATAAAAACATGAAACCATGAAAACATGAAAACATGAAAACATGAAAACATGAAAACATGAAAACATGAAAACATGAAAACATGAAAACATGAAAACATGAAAACATGAAAACATGAAAACATGAAAACATGAAAACATGAAAACATGAAAACATGAAAACATGAAAACATGAAAACATGAAAACATGAAAACATGAAAACATGAAAACATGAAAACATGAAAACATGAAAACATGAAAACATGAAAACATGAAAACATGAAAACATGAAAACATGAAAACATGAAAACATGAAAACATGAAAACATGAAAACATGAAAACATGAAAACATGAAAACATGAAAACATGAAAACATGAAAACATGAAAACATGAAAACATGAAAACATGAAAACATGAAAACATGAAAATATGAAAACATGAAAACATGAAAACATAAAACATAAAAACATGAAAACATGAAAACATGAAAACATAAAAACATGAAAACATGAAAAAATAAAAAAAATCATAAAATCATAAAATCATAAAATCATAAAATCATAAAATCATAAAATCATAAAATCATAAAATCATAAAATCATAAAATCATAAAATCATAAAATCATAAAATCATAAAATCATAAAATCATAAAATCATAAAATCATAAAATCATAAAATCATAAAATCATAAAATCATAAAATCATAAAATCATAAAATCATAAAATCATAAAATCATAAAATCATAAAATCATAAAATCATAAAATCATAAAATCATAAAATCATAAAATCATAAAATCATAAAATCATAAAATCATAAAATCATAAAATCATAAAATCATAAAACCATAAAATCATAAAATCATAAAATCATAAAATCATAAAATCATAAAATCATAAAATCATAAAATCATAAAATCATAAAATCATAAAATCATAAAATCATAAAATCATAAAATCATAAAATCATAAAATCATAAAATCATAAAATCATAAAATCATAAAATCATAAAATCATAAAATCATAAAATCATAAAATCATAAAATCATAAAATCATAAAATCATAAAATCATAAAATCATAAAATCATAAAATCATAAAATCATAAAATCATAAAATCATAAAATCATAAAATCATAAAATCATAAAATCATAAAATCATAAAATCATAAAATCATAAAATCATAAAATCATAAAATCATAAAATCATAAAATCATGAAATCATAAAATCATAAAATCCAAAAATCATAAAATCATAAAATCATAAAATCATAAAATCATAACATCATAAAATCATAAAATCATAAAATCATAAAATCATAAAATCATAAAATCATAAAATCATAAAATCATAAAATCATAAAATCATAAAATCATAAAATCATAAAATCATAAAATCATAAAATCATAAAATCATAAAATCATAAAATCATAAAATCATAAAATCATAAAATCATAAAATCATAAAACCATAAAATCATAAAATCATAAAATCATAAAATCATAAAATCATAAAATCATAAAATCATAAAATCATAAAATCATAAAATCATAAAATCATAAAATCATAAAATCATAAAATCATAAAATCATAAAATCATAAAATCATAAAATCATAAAATCATAAAATCATAAAATCATAAAATCATAAAATCATAAAATCATAAAATCATAAAATCATAAAATCATAAAATCATAAAATCATAAAATCATAAAATCATAAAATCATAAAATCATAAAATCAAAAAATCATAAAATCATAAAATCATAAAATCATAAAATCATAAAATCATAAAATCATAAAATCATAAAATCATAAAATCATAAAATCATAAAATCATAAAATCATAAAATCATAAAATCATAAGTAGTCAGTACACAGCAGTCAGAAGTCAGAAGTCAGACGTCAGAAGTCAGAAGTCAGAAGTCAGAAGTCAGAAGTCAGAAGTCAAAAGTCAGAAGTCAGAAGTCAGAAGTCAGAAGTCAGTAGTCAGAAGTCAGAAGTCAGAAGTCAGAAGTCAGAAGTCAGAAGTCAGAAGTCAGAAGTCAGAAGTCAGAAGTCAGAAGTCAGTAGTCAGAAGTCAGAGGTCAGAAGTCAGAGGTCAGAGGTCAGAAGTCAGAAGTCAGAAGTCAGAAGTCAGAAGTCAGAAGTCAGAAGTCAGAGGTCAGAAGTCAGAAGTCAGAGGTCAGAAGTAATAAAGACAAAGTCAAAAGTCAGTATTCAAAAGTCAGTAGTTTATGTTTGTTGTTGATAAATTGCCAAAAAAAAATTAAATGACACTGTGTAACTTTAAGCTATCCAAAACGATTTAATGTCATGTTCAACATATCACTCAACTCGGTTGAACAGTGCTTACGAATCAATTGATTGGAAATGTCCTGCGGTTGATTACGGTGTGTTGGAACCGTGACAGCTAAACAAACATCGCAAATCCATTAGTGGTCGCGATGACGCACTGTGTATTTCGCTTAATTGATTAGTTTTTAAACGTTCTGTGGTGTTGTCTGGTTTCCAGTTGGTTTAATCGATTTTCCAGGAACAATTTATGCTTGAAAGTGTTGACGGTTTTAATTTTCATAATTCCAGTTGTTTAAATCTGTTTGATTAAGAGTGTTTAAGCTTTCAAAAACCAGCAAACTTTTTACGAACAAAGTATAAAGAAAACAAATGTCGTTTCTTTTGTCCAACTGCCAGATAACACCACCGGAAGTGGTCCCTGACCGTCCAAACGTGGCAGCAGCCTGAATGGATGTGGGCGAAGATATAAATTCAATTTAGTTAGTAAGAGAAGATTGCTATCGTCCTTGGGTTCTGGGCCCGGTCCCCCACGAGACGAAACTTTACTAGGGCGAGCGAGCTTTCGGAAGCCGGTTTTTGCGTGACGTCCTTATCAAAATGAGAAGATCTTTAAAGCTCGCCCCCCCCACAGGCAAAAGTTGTTGATTATTTCTTGCGGGAGGCAAAAGTTTTGCTAAATTAACACAGTCATGTTTCTTATGTAGTGACACTTTTTAGCTGGGGAAAACGAAACTTTTTGTCACACTATTCATCAACGGAAAAATACTAAAAAGTAAAGAAAAATGTAGTGGCTCCAGAGAGGATCGCACAAGATTTCTGCCAACACTTGGCAACACCTCTCTCGCTCGCTGCATGGAGTTTAATCATCATTACTCTAAGCGTAAGAGTGAACAAAATTACCATCCTTTCCCTGGAAGAAATACAAAAGGAAGGACTTCGTGGGAGGAACCTGTAGGAAGGAGGTGAACTTTTAACGTGACTACCGCTCTGACTCTGACTTTTAGATTCTGACTTTTCTTCTATGACTTCCTGACACTGACTTGCTGACTCTGACTTCCTGACTCAGACTTTCAAACTCTGACGTTCTGACTCTGATTTTCTGACTCTAACATTCTAGTTCTGACTTTGTGACTCTGACTTTCTAGCTCTGACTGTCTGACTCTGACTTCGATTTTGAGTTTCCGACTCTGACTTTCTGACTCTGATTTTTTTTACTCTGACTTTCTAACTCTGACTTTCTGACTCTGACTATCTGACTCTGACTATCTGACTCTGACTATCTGACTCTGACTATCTGACTCTGACTATCTGACTCTGATGTTTTTACTCTGACTCCGACTTTCTGACTCTGGATGTCTGACTCTGACTTCGATTCTGACTTTCTGACTCAGACTATCTGACTCTGACTTTCTAGTTCTGACTCCGACTTTCTGACTCTGACTTTCCAGCTCTAACTTTCTAGTTCTGACTATCTGACTCTGAATTCCTAGCTCTGACTTTCTGACTCTGATTTTTTTTACTCTGACTTTCTAACTCTGACTTTCTGACTCTGACTTTCTGACTCTGACTTTCTGACTCTGAAAATCTGACTCTGAATATCTGACTCTGATTTTTTTACTCTGACTCCGAATTTCTGACTCTGACTGTCTGACTCTGACTTCGATTCTGACTTTCTGACTCAGACTATCTGACTCTGATTTTTTTACTCTGACTTCGACTTTCTGACTCTGACTTTCTAGATCTGATTGTCTGACTTTGACTTCAATTTTGACTTTCTGACTCTGAATTTTAGGCTCTAACCTTCTGACTTCGACTTTGATTTTGACTTTCTGACTCTGACTTTATGACTCTGACTTTATGACTCTGACTTTCTGACTCTAACTTTCTAGTTCTGACCATCTGACTCTAAATTCCTAACTCTGACTTTCAAATTCTATTTTTGTGACTCTGACTGTCTGACTCTAACTTCGATTTTGAGTTTCTGACTTTCTGACTCTGACTTTCTGACTCTGATTTTTTTTACTCTGACTTTCTAACTCTGACTTTCTGACTCTGATTTTCTGACTCTGACTATCTTACTCTGACTATCTGACTCTGATTTTTTACTCTGACTCCGACTTTCTGACTCTGACTGTCTGACTCTGACTTCGATTATGAGTTTCTGACTGTGACTTTCTGACTCTGAATTCCTAACTCTGACTTTCAAATTCTGACTTTGTGACTCTGACTTTCTAGCTCTGACTGTCTGACTCTGACTTCGATTTTGAGTTTCTAACTCTGGCTTTCTTACTCTGATTTTTTTTACTCTGACTTTCTAACTCTGACTTTCTGACTCTGACTATCTTACTCTGACCATCTGACTCTGATTTTTTAACTCTGACTCCGACTTTCTGACTCTGACTTCGATTATGAGTTACTGACTGTGAATTTCTGACTCTGATTTTTTTTTTTACTCTGACTTTCTAACCCTGACTTTCTGACTCTGACTTTCTGACTCTGACTTTTTGACTCTAACTATCAGACTCTGACTCCGACTTTCTGACTCTGACTTCCTGACTCTGACTTTGTGACACTGACTGTCTGACTCTGATTTTCTGACTCTGACTTTGATTTTGACTTTCTGACTCCAACTTTCTGATTCTGACTTTGTGACTCTGACTTCGTGACTCTGAATTTTTGACTTTGACTTTCTGACTCTAACTTTGATTCTGAACTCGATTCTGACTTTCTGATTCCGGATCGCTGATTCCGGCTTGAACTTAAATTGCCTTTAATTTAGCTTTAAATTCATCGGATTGTTTTTAGAATAAATTAGCCTTCTTTGATGCCAAATTTCCCTTCCTTCATTCAGGTTTCTCACTTAAAAGGTGGGGGGGTGGCAAAACTGCACAAGGATTTGCACACAAGACTTGTTTTCTTCTTATTTTTTTTTACTTCTCAGCGCAGTTGTTGCAGCAAATGTGTGCAGGAACGGAAGCAAAATGAGCTCTCTGGATTCATTTTCTTCTATTCATATTTTTTCCTCGCTTCTACATCTTCACGACCATGTCAGATTCATTGCCGTACAAATAGGTGCAAGGTGCCGAGTGCAAGTCTACACGGCGAAACTAGGTCAGGTGAAACAAAAGGTGTGACGCGGAAATAAGTCACATTGTTCTGCAGGGGACTTAATGAGAAGTTCAAATATAGAATCTGACTTTTTTTTGTTTTTGAGGAAAATTGCTTATTTCGATCAACCTGTTAGAACAATTGGATTTCCTTTCAATAGAATTTGAACGTTTTAGATAAAAAATCCATCATCAAATTCTTGCTTGAATGAGAGTTCTAAGAAATGCACTTTAAGACCACGTGCCGAGATCCAGTGTTGCCAGACAACCAGCCAGTCAGTCAGGCAGGGCGTGCTGCTGCTGCCGGTATGGTTGTTTGACGCGTGGGTGAGACTTCCGGATTCCGGTGCTGGCCCGAAGGCAGGCGACATCCGCAGAAGCCAAGCTGGTCTTTGTCTGGGTTGGATCTTGGTCTAGTCGGTCAGCTGGCACGGAGGAGTTTAATCCTGCAGACTGCAAACATTGTGGATATTTAGGGAGCATGGGGTCGAATGAGCTATTGCAGTTAAATATTCAAAAAATTACAAATTTACTAAGACATTTTTTGTAGTGAAAATTTCTAAATTTTTAAATAAGGGTTCAATAAATTCCTACTTGGAAAAAAAATTTAAGTGTAATTAGAAAGTAATTTTCTACGTATTTTTCTGAAAAAAAATGGAACATGACGAAAATTCAAATTTTTAAGTTTTATTTTAAATAAATAAAACTTGATTTCCCAAAATAAATATTTTCTTGACCAACATTAGAAGATGTCCAAAATAAGTGTAAATTTTGTTTAAGAAAAAAAATAGCAGAAAATTTCAAAAAAAAAAATCCTTTCTTTCAAACTGAAAATCGGACCAAAAGTTTCCGAGATATCGCGAGTTGAAAAATGAAGGCAATTCAGGTGACACTGAGAAAGAAATATTTTCACAAAATTAAAACATAAAGGGACTGTTTCTCAGCAACCAGCAATCTGATCAACAAAGCCGAGAATAATGATTGCGGATGAGCTTTTCTTCATGATGTATTTTTAAACATAAAAAAAAAACTAATCATTTTGCCAAAACAAATTCTCTACCAAAACCGGAAATGGATTTTATTTGTATTTTTTTATTTAAAAACTTTAACATTCATGAAATTTTCCGATCACTTCGAAATTTTTTTTTTGAAATTTTGAAATCAAGACTAACATTTCAAATAGACTTAATATTGAATTTTTGGTCATTTTAAATTATTAGTCAAAATTGATTTTTTTTTTTAATTTTTTTTTCAAAAAGATTGGTTTTTTTAAATTGAAAATCGGACAATTAGTAGCTATATCGACATCACAAAATGAAGGGTTGGCAATTTTATAGCAAATTTTCTGAACATTTAAAAAGAATATTTTTTGAAATGATCACTTATATCACTTTAAAATCGAAAAACTGAAAAAATGTCGCTGAAATCAAACATTTCTTGAAAACGAGGAATTTTATCACAAAATTTACTTTTCAATTTCAAATTCAAAGTGTTTAGTGTGAAATTTCGTCTTTTTCCAGAAATCACATTTTTTAATGTATAACTCGGTGGCAAAATTTTCAACCATGCTTCTTTATGTCCTAAAATTTGAGGGTTTTGGTCCCATAAAACATATAAAAAAATCTCATAAATAAAAATAGTACAGATTTTGGGAAATTAAGATTATGTAAAAAAAAGTTAATTAAAAATCGACATTTTTGCCGTGTACCTATTTGTTCTGAATAGTCGTCATCAATACCTACAACTTTGCCGAAGACACCAAATCGATCCGAAAAATCCTTCAAAAGTTAAAGATTTTCAAATATTTACGTATAATGTTTGTAAGAGCAGCTGCCAAAATTGAATGGAGACTTGCATGGATGAACCAATGACACAAAACGGCTGAGTAAAAAATACAAAAAAAAATAAAAATTGTCGAAATCGGCCAATTTCGAAAGATTTTTTTTAATCAAACATGAATTATATTGTTTATAAATACCATTTTTAATTGAAGGAAACAAAAAAAAGTTTGATTAATTACCTAAGTAAAAATCAATCAGGAAACTGCTTAAATCATGCCTTTGTTGTTTTTTCAAAAATTATACATGTTTCTAGTTTGAGATTCCTTAAAAAATCTAGCAATTGATTCTTTTGCTGATTTTTTGTTTAATTTGCTGTTGATGTTTTGAAATTGTATATTGAAAAAAAGCGCCAAAGCAGTATCATTTAAAAACAAAGTATTGACATATTTCTATATCAGGTTTAAATTGATTTTATTTAGAGAACTATAAAACTTTCTGGGTTAAGAATAAATTAAGGATAATTTAAACCAAGAAGTGCAACCAGCTTTAAGTCTGAGCCACTGTAATTCTAGGCAACCGCTACATAGGTCATCCTTGTGGCCCTGTTGGTTATCACATCAAATCAAATCAAAATCAAATCAAAAGAAGTGCAACCAGCTTTAAAAAATCAGTGAAACTGCATAATGAAAAGCAACATTATTTTTCTTTGAATCCTCTTAAATGCTATGATGTTTAAAAAAAATTAAAATAAAATTTACTAAACATTTGGAGCAGAATGTTTTTTATCAATTTGCGTAAGCATCTTTGGAACTTGAACTCATTTTGTGGAAACAATTTTAGCCAACTTTGTTCATTCATAAGTTTTGATGCATTTTGCGCAAATGAACTAATTTATTCTTTAACTTTATTGCTTACAACTACAAAAAATTATATAACCTCTTTAAAAAAAAATCAGCCAAAGCATTTCCAGCGATTATTGAAAAATATTTGGGAAAATTAACACAAAGAACTTTGATATTTTGATTTTTAGTTCTTGTCTGTTTTTTTTTTTTTTTCATTCTGCAACTGTCTATATTTTTTGTGAAAACTACTTCAAGCTCATTTTACCTTTCATTTCCCCGTTACTTCCACCTTTCGCAAGTGTCGCCGACTGTTCCACCACCACCCTAATCAGGTCTTTGTCACCCTGGATACACACAAGCACACACCCCCAACCGGTTATTCCACCCTGGAGCCGCATTAAAGCGATAATTCCGGGGCTTGTGCCTTGAGGTTTTTTTTTCTTCCTTCCTTCCTTCCCAGAAGCAGAAGTTCAGAATTTTCCCTGCTTTCCCTCGCTCTCTGTCGGAAATCGGATTAAAGTGGTCCTGGTTGCGCGATAAAAAAAGAGTCTACGCTCAAGTTCCGCGTTAGATGAAATGGGTTTTAATTTGTGTGGCCTTGCTCAGTTGCTCGGATTTTGTGAGCAAGGTGGAGTAGGTACTAACTAAAGAACAAAAAAACGAAGTGTAAAGTGCTATGGCCCCTTAAGGCGCCAGGCGGGTGTGTGCGAAACACAAGAAGTGGACCGCTTTAATTAGTAAGTTGTACACTTTGATGCAGCTGGCTGTTAAAGGGGAGGTTAAGGTGGGGGCGGTTTTATTGGGTGGTTGATGAGCTGTTGGGAACAACTCGGAACAACATCTGGAGATTACTTTTAAGTTGAGCTGCCGTTGCGAAAGAGTCTTTTAATGCTGGTCATCAATTATAAACGAGTTATGTACGGTTTAAGTGTGCTCCTCTAATCTGGCGCTTGTACTACCCAGTTTGATGAGATTTCTTAAGAAGTTTATAGCCCGTAAACCGTTGAATACTCACATATGCTCAGATACTGCTGGGTGGTCGTCTCGAAGGTGTCCCACATGATGCCCCGGAAGCGCGTCCGTTCCTTGGCCGTCCCATAGTCCGGATGGAGCAGTGGGGCCTGGTGGCCGGCCTCGTTCGGGTCCCCGGTTTTGCAAAAGTTGGTCACAAAGTTGAGCACGGCCTCGTTCACGCCCATGTCCTGGCGCGAGTAGTTCTGCGGGAACCACGGCGCGCCCTGGACCAGCGTCAGGCCCAGCATGTACGGGAGGTCCTCGCCGCGGACGCTGCCCAGGCGCTGGAAAATCGAGCAAAGTTTAGGCAAATTAGTGATGATTTGATTTCAATAATTCCATCAGGTGATTTGTTCACACTTCTTGTGCGAATATTATTTCTTGGGTCAATAAAATAATCAATTCCTTGTGACTCAATGTTAAATACAAAAGTAATTTCAAACAATATTTGATTTCCGTATACATTTTAAATTCTAATAGGTTATAGATTATAACAAGGGATCCAATTTATTTTAATTTAAGATGTTTTTTACAAATGTACGAAAAATTTACAAGCTTTCGAAAAAAAAATAATGTATTGTTTTACAACCAACGCTAAAAATTTCAAATCGTTTCTGCAAACCAAAAAAGAAAATACCCAAAGCTCATAACCGACTAACTGTCTGTAATGATCAATTTAAAGATGTTTTTTTTTTAATTTTAACTTAATTGATATAAAATAATGATTGATCGAGTTTGACCAATAAAACTGACTTATTTGCATTACTGATTTCTTTTTAGGATCAACCTACATGTTTTCCAATTTTTCGAAATAATAATTTATTCAAATATTTCATTTAAAAGAACAATCATTTTGAAAACATTCGAACTATACAATTGTTTTTACATTTATTGCCTACCAAATTTTCAGGGTGCGTCAAATGAACAAAGTTGAGCTGGATTGTAAATAAGGGCTAACATTCATTGCACACGTTTCAGGATCAATGAGTTTATCTTGACCAAACTATTTTCGATTTCAGATTAAAGATTGTATAAATTTGGAAGTTTTTGATTTTTTTACCTGGGAATTTTGTTTTAAAAAAATTAACCCTTACACTAAAGTTTCCTAAAACCAATACAGGGGTCGAGAAATAAGGACAGAAAATCAGTTTCAGTGGTTTTTGCTTGTTTATATTTTGTCATTGATTGCTGTCCCATAAAAAAAAACATAAATAAGTTTTTATTATCTTTTTCATGGTTTAAATGACAATTTGCTTTTATATTTGTTCTGATTTTAGATTATTTAATATATATGGAAATTATTATTTTATATTCATATTTAAACTTAATAAATTATACAATGGTTACATCGGGGTTCACCTTGGGAAGGCATTTTCTGATCGATTTCGTGTCTTCACCAAAGTTGCAGGTTATTTAAAAAAATACTACATTCTGAAAAAAAAAACCTTATTTTTACTTAACATTCTCACTAAAAGTTGTTTTTGCGAATCAAAAAATGAACATTTTTTTCGCCTAACTATGACTTTTTGGATGCATAAAAATCATTCGATAAATTTTCTGAATTGGAGAAAAATTGGGTCCTAAACTGGAATTTAGATTTCGGATTTTCTTACTCAGACAACGACAACGACTATGAACGACTCATTGAAAGAAAGTATCTATTCTATAAGGTAACAAAGGGCCAATGTTGATTTATCGAATCACAGGTGATATATTATTTTTTGATATTTTATGTGAAAAAATGTGATCAGTGATCTGGTGTGCCTTTTAAACTCAATGGAAAAAAATCGAAAAACATGTTTTTTAAAATCTATCATTAGGTACAATGCGAAAATTGTAACTTTTTTAGAAAAAATATTTACATATAAATACTATTTGAAAGAAATTAGATTTAACATCAAATATGATTAGAATTTTTTGATTTGCATAAAATTCGAACTTTTTGAAGAAAAATTCTGTTTATTCTTTTCTATGACTCGAAAGATTATTTTTTGGTTTCCTAAAATATATCGAAAAAAAATTCAAAAATACGGATTTGGGGAATTTAACTTTCAGTGATAAAAAAAAATAATAAAAAAAAAGTTTTTTAGAGTCGATAAAAAAATTCAAATAGGTCTACGAATAGATTATTTTATTTTCAGTTTAGACCAAATTTTACAACTTTTGAAATATCTTGACCAAACTATTTTCGATTTCGATAAAGAGATCAGAACATTTCGCAAAAGTGAATAGTTTTTGAGATATGGCCAGTTTAAAATGACAGGCCAATTAGTGACATTTAAAAAATGTAATTTTCAGAAATTAATTGCCCACTTTTCAAAGTCCTAAAAACGAAAAGAAAATAGCAATTTAAACCTTAAAGTAGCACTAACTTGAAAAGGTACATATTACCCAAAAATTATGAAACTATTTTTAATTGCAAATTCGATTCTTCTTTTATTATTTTCGAAACCGGTTTTTTCGAAAATTCATATCCAGATGTTGCACCTTCACAAATTATGGCTCAGAAAATGTCTTTTTCAGTCTTCTTCTACCTAGAAAAAATCGAAAATTAAAAAATACTTATTTTGGAAATTCAAATTTAGGTGATACAAATTCAAATAAAAAAACTAACTTAATCCACCTATGTGGTTGGAGCCTTCCTCACTCATTACCATCAATGGCTGTACACAAATTCCATCTATTTTTTAGATCTGGATTAAAAAAGAACATAAATATCACTTAAGTGGCCATATCTCGAGACAGGGTTGCCAGATCTTCATTGTTTTGGACTCGTTGGAAAGTAAGTAAAGTAAATCTTTCCCAGTTCCTGAGGGGAACACCCATGAAGAGTATCGGGGCCGGCATTTACAAAGCGGATTCAGTGGCAGTTTTTAACTCAACTAATGTTAACATGTTTAGGTTAATGTTAACATTCCATAGGTCGCCTCCCTAAGGTGTCGTGATAAGGTCCAGTTTGTAACGATACACTACCTTCCCTTTACTAAGCAATCGAATCCAGAAGGGAAAAGATCACCAGTTGTGTTGGTCCGAGCCGGGATTTGAACCCCGATCTACCGCTTACGAGGCGGAAGCGTTACCACTAGGCTACGTGGCTCGGTCGGTCTGGAAAGGTCTTTTGATAACCTAACTAACGGTGGGTCGGAAGGTGGATCCGGACATAGTTTACATACATTTAAGTGAGATCCGGCTTCCAAAAAGTACATCAATATCACTTAAGTGGCCATATCTCGAGACAGGGTTGCCAGATCTTCAATGTTGTGGACTCGTTGGAAAGGTCTTTTGATAACCTAACCAACGATCGGTGGGATGATGGACCCGGACATAGTTTACATACATTTAAGTGAGATCCGGATATATGTGAAAACACATTTTTATACATAACTTTTGAACTACTTATCGAAACTTCAATCTGTATAAAATTCGATCTATGGGACCCTAAACCAAGTCGAATGCAACAAGTTCGGGTCAAATCGGTTCAGCCAGTGCCGAGAAACATGAGCTAGTTTGTTGGTCACATACATACATACACACACACATCCACACAAACATTTGTTCAGTTTTCGATTCTGAGTCGATAGGTATACATGAAGGTGTGTCTACGACGTTTTTATACAAAGTTCATTTTTAGAGCAGGATTATAGCCTTACCTCAGTGAGGAAGGCAAATCGATTTTTGTTCTGTGTACTTATTTATTTCGAAAAGTTGTATTAAGCATCTGCAATTTTGCCTTGTGACATACCTATTTTGTAAGACCAGCCCCAAAATTGTATGAAGACTTATACGGAAAAACTAGTGATGCAAAATAATTCTTTTGACATTCTTTTGACATCTTTTGACAGGGAATGCATGGACTTCATTATACAGTAGACTCTCTCGTTGTCGATATTGGAGGGACCGTCGAGAGCGGGAGTTATCAAATTATAGAACGAATAATCAAAGCAATCTAATTGAAGGGACTGAACAATTTATAGACAGCTGGAGCAACATTGATGTTGAGAAGATCTACAGCCAGAGAGTCGACTTCATCCAAATCAAAATCTAAAAATCTCTTTGCGAAATTGTGAAAATTTGCTCTAAATGACTTATTTTAGTTCGATTAATTGTGGTTTAAAGATTTATAGCTAGATGCGAATTTTGAAATTTAGTTCTTTTTTGTGTATCCAAAATCACACTTGTATTTCATCCTTACCTGCGGATACTCGCTCTCCTTGCTCTGGTAGCCAAAGTGAAACATGTACGTTTTGGCGCCCCTCCGGGCGTGCAGATAGGCCACCTTTATCAACGGGGCCACCGTATGGCCATCGCTGAGTGCCTCCATCGTAGAGTCTCTGGAAATAAACAAGCGAAATAAACCATCAGCATTTTTGAAAATCTCTTTCTTGCGCTTACAGCACTCTGACAGCCGGCAATGAATATCAATCAAAAGTTGGCACTTTTTCCCTCTCCCTTCCTATCTCACTGTTATTGAGCTGAGGGGGGTTGGGAGGAGGGGGATTGACAATTCAAATTAGCTGTCGACCTTTTGAACGAGGCAAAGCCCAGCTGTCCGTAGGCAAATCTCATTGTTGGCCTCACAACTCTGGGGGGATTCATGGGATTTTTTAGAGGGGGAAATCCTGGCAGATTGTGGCAGTAAAAGAAGGAAAATCTGTCATGTCATTTGCTGACGGAATCAACGCAATAATTTGGGATGGGAGAATTTTGAGGGAGATTTTTCCTACTTTGGGAAGATATTCAAGAAAATTAATAATAAGACGAATCAGATTGACAGCTGGAGATTATCAAAGATTTAAGAGCGAGTCCACGAGCAAAGCATACCCATCTCGCATCGACCTCACCAATCTGCCTGAAATTTTCAGGGGTTGTTTGTACATATAAAACTAGCATCTGGCCGAAATATGAGCACTCTAGGTCAACGGGAAGTGGGGCAAATCGGGACACAAAGTTTGAAGGTTCAAAAACGTCAGAAATCTTAAAAATGCTATAACTTAGGCAAAATTCAATTTAATTTCATAATTCAAAATGCATCTGAAAGGGCTTGAAAAATGCAACAAAATGCAATTGGTTATTTCTAAAGGGAGTTATTGGCATTTTAGTGAAAAAATAGCATAATTTTCAAACTCAAATAAAAAAGTGTTCCATCCAGATATCAACTCGGTTCGACCTGCAGCTTGTAGGGGACATCTGGGACTACCATCTGAGACTGAGAACGCTTTGGGTAAGGCAGTTTAACATATAATATAGACACTTTTACTTTTAGTGAATTTTTTTGTTGTACATTTTTGCTCGGGGACCCCTTAGATTCAATTTTCTGGTGATAATTTTATCATATTCGTGTTCCTGAGATAATTTCACAATAGAAACATGCATAAAAATGTTTGTTTTCATCCATTTTAACCCTTTAAAAAATGAAAAGTAAAAAAAATCTTCGATTCACATTTATTGAGAATCAAGCTCGTTTCCAAGGATACCAGATGACACCAGAAAAAAGCAGATTCTCAATTTTTTTTAACTTTCATTTTTAAAAGGGTTAAAATGGATGAAAATGAACATTTTTATGCATGTTTCTATTGTGAAATTGTCTCAGGAGCACGAATATGATAAAAATATCACCAAAAAATGGGATCTAAGGGGTCCCCCGAGCAAAAATTTACAACAGAAAAATTCACTAAAAGTAAAAGTGTCTATATTATATGTTAAACTGCCTTACCCAAAGCGTTCTCAGTCTCAGATGGTAGTCCCAGATGTCCCCTACAAGCTGCAGGTCGAACCGAGTTGATATCTGGATGGAACACTTTTTTATTTGAGTTTGAAAATTATGCTATTTTTTCACTAAAATGCCAATAACTCTCTTTAGAAATAACCAATTGAGATGCTCTACCCTGCATTTTGTTGCATTTTTTAAGCCCTTTCAGATGCATTTTGAATTATGAAATTAAATTGAATTTTGCCAAAGTTATAGCCTTTTTAATATTTTTGACGTTTTTGAACTTTCAAACTTTGTGTCCCGATTTGCCCCACTTCCCGTTGACCTAGAGTGCTCATATTTTGGACAGATGCTAGTTTTATATGTACAAACAACCCCTGAAAATTTCAGGCAGATTGGTGAGGTCCAAACGACGTCCCATACAAAGGGGTATGCCCTGTTCGTGGACTCGCTCTTAAATGACTGAAATTTGTCATTTTTTTGTTGCAAAATTTGCACTTATTTTCATGAAATTTAAGATAGACAAGGAGCCATCTTCTTAAGTGATATTCCGTTGAAATCTCAAGGGAAAATATAAGCCCAAACTGTCCACTTGTCTCATCGACGTCCCTTAACCTACGGTCAATCGCCCTCTATTTCCTGCAAATCATTCTCCTGACAGCAAAATAAGCAAAAGAAGCAAAAAACTGCCAACTCTTCGATAATCCCATCCCGATGACAATGGACTATGTCGTTCACCGAGGACAGAGTAGATGAGTCTATTTTCCTCAGAATGGCAAAAAAAAAAAAAAAAACAAGACAAAACAAAACAAAACTGCCAACATCACGCTCGAGGACACAACTCATTGTTGAGAATTTCCCACCCACCCAGCACTGAAATCAGGCCTCGCCGCCACCAACAACAATGCCCTCGCTCAGTGGCAGTGTGTCGGAAAAACTTTGTTAATTTTCCCTACAAGATTTTTCCCTCTTTCACTTTTCCCTTAGGGGACTGAGAGCAAAAAAGAAAGAAATGGCGCCAATGGCCGGCCAACAATGAATTGTGAACGATTGTGTCCAGCTGCGAAAAGCGACCACAGTTGACCTCCCATCGACGCCGCCACCACCCACCTCCCATTTTTTTTTTGTGGTGGGTTGAAATCTGGGCTTTATTTAAATCAACCAGCCTTTCGGAACGAGCCGGCGTCTTTTCTTCTGCTGATTGTTCTCAACAAGACGTTGGCGATGGAAGCTCGAGTGAGAGGGAAAGTTTTCTTTGATAGAGTTTTTTTTTATTGTGTGGGACAAAAGAAAGGATAATGTTTAGGGAAGGAGGGTGTGGTTGCAAATTATGTGATTAATTTATAGGGTCCGACTGAATCCTGAATTGATTGAATTAAAGTATTTGCTTCACAGATAGTTGGTTTAACTTTAATAAACCTAACATTAATTACAAATATATTATTAACGACAGTTTGCTACATTTATTTGTTCTTATGTTTGTACTCTTTTAAATCTTTTTAACCAATATTTTATTTAAAAGTCTAAATTTGTTTAAATTCAAAGTGTTTATCTATCTTCCAAACCAAGATGGCCTGATAATTTTCTGGCTTTTTTAAATTTTACTCGATCAAATTTAAGACAAAGTTAGTAGGATTACTTAAAAAATGGATCTGGCGATGAAAAAAACTGACATTTCGTAGTTCTCTTTTCTTGTACAAATTTTATTTAAGCTGAACTACTTGATAAATATAGCACAAAACTACTTTTTTTATTGTTGTACTTTACTTGCATAAGTTGTCCTGGGCTTAACGATTTTCTATAGCCATAAATTTTCGAGAACATTCGTTTTTTGATACCTTTCTGGTGTCTTAACCTCCCCAAAATCAATTTTATTTTTCATTAGATTTTTGTTTGTTTAAGTCATTCTTTCGTTTCTTATATTTTTTTAGATTTACATAAATTTGGCGATAATTTTTGTGTTTAGCAGAGATTCTCTTTAAATTTTGCAAATCGACTTTTTTTTTATTATTGGAATGAATCATTGTCCATGTATTCTTTGTGTCAAAAGAATCCGAAAATAATTAAGTCCACGAGAACAATAATTAAGCAAAGTTTGGAAAAAAACTTAAATATTTTCGAAAAAAAAAACCAAAAATAACATTGAGATGTAAATTTTAAACCGAAAATGACTTTACACATTTCTGGATAATGTGCACCGTTTTAAAGTGTATTTTTCTAAAAAGATTTGGTTTACATTGCAATTCAAAATACTTCATGAAGGAATAGACCCTTACAGAAAATATTTTTAAAAAGCTGAGAAAATTTTCTACAGTTTTCTTCTTTCGGCTATATTGATCAGAGTGCTTGTTCTGAGATACAGCTTCTAAAAGTTTAAATCCTGGTAAAAATAAGTTTGTTTCAGTTGTACACAGTAAAAAATATGATGTTAATATTACAACTGGGAAGAAGAGATATTTTGTGTCCAAAAAAGTGTTATTTTACATTCAAAAATGTTGAATTTCACATTTTTAAACATTATTTAAGGTAAGGTTACTCTAAAAAGAGGTACCATATGTTGGACCATCAAAATGAATAGACCTTCTATTTAAAATATTTTAAATTCCGATTTTTTATGTTAAAAAAATCAAACCTTTCGAAAATTTGTTTTTTTTAGACATATATTTGAATCAAAAATAATTTTCGAAAGGCAAAACATATTAATTTTAAACCTTTTTGAAATGCTAGAATTTTTAAAATTATTAACTACTTTTAACTATTTAACAATGAAAATCAAACGAAATTTTCCGAGATACAGCAAAATGGCAAGTTGCTCATTTTTCAAATTTAGTTCGAGTTATGGAGTCAAAAAGATTTTTTTTAATTTTCGGTTTTTTCCAATTATTATCTGCTAGGATACTTTTCCACAATCAAATATTTTCTAAATGCAAAACAAAAACACTTAACCTTTTTCGGAAAATTATGTCCTTGCACTTTATCGAAAAATATACGGTGAGCTGCAATTGCGATTTTTTTTGCACTTAACGGTGCAGAGACCAGAGCTTTTGCACCCAGATTTTTGTTACAGACATTTTAGTATCTTCAAAACTACGGGTACAATCGAAATATTTTTTTATTCATTCCCTAAACTACTGTCCACAAAGTAATTTACAACAAAGTTTGATTAATTTTACATTCCCGTTATTGCAGGATTGGGTCCGTAAGTTTGACCATTTTGGAATAAGAAGACAACAACTGCCTTCGTTGCTGTGCACCCTTAAAAACGTTTTTTTTTTTAATTTTGTTGACAATAATTAAGATTCTAGAAAAAACCATACTAAACTCTAGTACAAAAGATACGTTTTTAGTCAACTAAACCCTATCAAAAAGTTTAGAAGATTTCAATTGGAAATTTTGGACATTCAACTCTAAATGAAACAAAAAGTCTAATCTAATCTACAACACTGCCGAGGACACCAAATCAACTAGAAAATCTCTTCTCAAGATACAGATTTTCAAATATTTACATGCCCATTTTGTTTGACCTGCTCGAAAAATTTATATGGATACTTGTATGGAAAAACTAATAATGCACAATAGCTCCTAATGAAAAAGAAAACCACATTTTTTTTTTTTAAATTTATAATGCTATTTCGTTTTTAGGTAAATATTTGAAAAAAAAAATCTAAAAAATCTGTTTAAAATCATCATATCAAATCAGGCATTCTGAGAGAAAGCTGTTGTTTGCTTGATGGCTTTGACCTTTTTGAACTCATTTTCTCTGTTGAAAATAATAACAAAATGTTTTGAAAATACTTGCTTTTCTTTCATTAATTAGTGACGAAACCAAATTTGATAATCATCATAAACATAAAACTTCTCAACACTGTTTTGTTTCAAAATTGACAACAAGGACATATAAAAATATGAAAAAAAAAATCGAAGGGGGTAAACTTTTTTTAAATTGTTATTTTGAGCTCTGATCAAAGTTAAAACATAACCTATCATTAATACAAGAATGAAAAAAAACTAAATGTATTTCACACCAGCCCAGTCTTTTCGCTATCATTAGTTTTCAAAATATCTAATTACTGAAGTATTTGCGGGGTCCGGTGGTTTAGTGGTTAGCGTGGTAGCCTCTAAATCCCAGTATGGCCTGGGTTCAATCCCAGACGGACCCGGTGGCATTTTTCGAGACGAGATTTGCCTGACCACGCCTTCTATCGGATGGGGAAGTAAAACGTCGGTCCATTTGCGTGAAAGAGGTTTTGGGTGACTCACCACACATAACCTTCGGACGCCTAGAAATGAGCAGAAACTTGCAACAGAGACCACAAAAGACCCGGGGGTCGTTAAAGTGGATTACTTTGCTTTTGAAGTATTTGCGAAAAGTATATTTTTTGCGGTACTTTTCATCGGAATTGCACAAAAATAAACTTTGAACAATCAAGAATATTAGTAACGGCCTCATATTTAATTTTCATTTTTAATGTTTCAGTTGCTTTTTACAACTTTTCTGAGGAAATTAAACAACTAAGAAATTCATTTTTGTAGCATCATTATCACTTTTAATACAAGTACGTTTTCCTAAATTTCCATACAGATCCTCAAAATCCGGTTCAAGTTGCAAAATGTTTTGAACTAACTTTGGTAATCAATTTCATTGACATACTCTTTGAAATAATTGCAAAAAATAAGTTTGAAACTATTCAATAAAGTAGTTTTTTGTTTCAAATGCGTTTTTTTTTTGTATTTGATCCCTTTTTGTTCAATGAAAATAAACCGATATTTTAACTACTTCAATAAGGTTGCAATTGAAATCCGAACCTTAGCGTGGTAAAACCTAGAGGCCTTCTGAAAAAAAAAACATCCTTTCTTCCAATTTCTCCCCTGGGAATCGACCCTCCCACCAATACCAAATGAACCAATGCATATTTGCCACCAGACAGTATGCAAAAATGAGAGAGCGAAAAAAAAATCCCAAAAAATATAAACTAACACACTCCAATTGCGTGCTGCTTGTCTCTATTTATGACTTTTATACCCCCGCTCTCCTCCACCGATATTGCTTGCCCACCCCAAGTTTTCCCCCGTTTGGTCCCCAAATTTATGCAATAGAAACCTTTTGCGAAACTGTCCCCGGACCGACCAGACCACGACGGCGGCCTGAGCATCCCCGATCCCAAATTGGATTTTCTGTAATTCTGATTCCACATTTCCCGCCAGGCTTTTTGTACACGACTCACTCTGTGTGTGTATGTGTGCGTGCGTGTGTGTAAGTCTCGATTTTCCCCAATTTCCAATCCAGATTAAATTCTGGAGTTGAACAGCAGCAGCAAAAAAAATGGACATACCCACTTCCTCACCCCAAACCCCTTTCTGGAACATGCTGTTAGTGTATTCATATGTTCCAACATATACAATTGAAACCATACTGTGTGTGAGTGCGCGTGTGTTTGTGTGGGCAGATGCTAATAAGGCTCAGCCACATGGCTTCAGCCTAGCAGCAGCAGGGACTGGGTCCACCGGGAAATTGTGACTGATTTCCGCTGGGACACGTGGGGCGTTGGTACAATTTCGAACACGCACATGCAAAAACACACACACACTCACACATGTGGGATAATAATTAAAGTTAAATCCGGATCAATAGAAGCAATCAACTGGAAATTTTTGGGGGAAACTGCCTCACTTTACGGATTTGGTTAAACTGTGATTGTAAATTTCTTTATATTTTTCAGTAAATTTTCAAATGTTTTTCAATGGTTCAAATCCGTTACAATTTTTCTATTCGGTTTACATTTTTCAATGTTCGAGGATAATTTTGTAGTTTTCAGCATTTAATTTAAAAGTTCCATATAAAAATTTCATTTATAAGTTTTAAAATTTCAAACAATTTCAACAAATTTTAAACAATTTCAAACAATTTCAAACAATTTAAAACAATTTCAAACAATTTCAAGCAATTTCAAACAATTTCAAAAAATTTCAAACAATTTCAAACAATTTCAAACAATTTCAAACAATTTCAAACAATTTCAAACAGTTTCAAACAATTTCAAACAATTTCAAACAATTTCAAACAATTTCAAACAATTTCAAACAATTTCAAACAATTTCAAACAATTTCAAACAATTTCAAACAATTTCAAACAATTTCAAACAATTTCAAACAATTTCAAACAATTTCAAACAATTTCAAGCAATTTCAAACAATTTCAAAAAATTTCAATTCTTTGAACAATTTCAAACAATTTCAAACAATTTCAAACAATTTCAAACAATTTAAAGCAATTTCAAAGAATTTCAAAGAATTTCAAAGAATTTCAAAGAATTTCAAAGAATTTCAAAACAAATTGAAAAAAAATCAAGAAATATCAAAAATTTCAAACAATTTCAAACAATTTCAAACAATTTCAAACAATTTCAAACAATTTCAAACAATTTCATACAATTTCAAACAATTTCGAACAATTTCAAACAATTTTAAATAATTTCTAACAATTTCAAACAATTTCAAACAATTTCAAACAATTTCAAACAATTTCAAACAATTTCAAACAATTTCAAACAATTTCAAACAATTTCAAACATTTTAAACCATTTTTTTAATAATTTCGAACAATTTCGAACAATTTCAAACAATTTTAAATAATTTCAAACAATTTCAAACAATTTCAAACAATTTCAAACAATTTCAAACAATTTCAAACAATTTCAAACAACTTCAAACAATTTCAAACAATTTCAAACAATTTCAAACAATTTCAAACAATTTCAAACAGTTTCAAACAATTTCAAACAATTTAAAGCAATTTCAAAGAATTTCAAACGATTTCAAACAATTTCAAACAATTTCAAACAATTTCAAACAATTTCAAACAATTTCAAACAATTTCAAACAATTTCGAACAATTTCAAACAATTTAAAACAATTTTAAATAATTTCAAACAATTTCAAGCAATTACAAACAATTTCAAACAATTTCAAACAATTTCAAACAATTTCAAACAGTTTCAAACAATTTCAAACAATTTCAAACAATTTCAAACAATTTCAAACAATTTCAAACAATTTCAAACAATTTCAAACAATTTCAAACAATTTCAAACAATTTCAAACAATTTCAAACAATTTCAAACAATTTCAAACAATTTCAAACAATTTCAAACAGTTTCAAACAATTTCAAACAATTTAAAGCAATTTCAAAGAATTTCAAACAATTTCAAACAATTTCAAACAATTTCAAACAATTTCAAACAATTTCAAACAATTTCAAACAATTTCAAACAATTTCAAACAATTTCAAACAATTTCAAACAATTTCAAACAATTTCAAACAATTTCAAACAATTTCAAACAATTTCAAACAATTTCAAACAATTTCAAACAATTTCAAACAATTTCAAGCAATTTCGAACAATTTCAAAAAATTTCAAACAATTTCAAACAATTTCAAACAATTTCAAACAATTTCAAACAATTTCAAACAATTTCAAACAATTTCAAACAATTTCGAACAATTTCATACAATTTCAAACAATTTCAAAAAAAAATCAAACAATTTCAAACAATTTCAAACAATTTCAAACAATTTCAAACAATTTCAAACAATTTCATACAATTTCGAACAATTTCAAACAATTTAAAACAATTTTAAATAATTTCAAACAATTTCAAGCAATTTCAAACAATTTCAAAAAATTTCAAACAATTTCAAACAATTTCAAACAATTTCAAACAATTTCAAACAATTTCAAACGATTTCAAACAATTTCAAACAATTTCAATCAATTTCAAACAATTTCAAACAATTTCAAGCAATTTCAAGCAATTTCTAACAATTACAAACAATTTCAAACAAATTCAAAAAAAATATAAAATTTAAAAACCAAAAAACAGATTTCACTTTTTCAAAACATTTTAAAAGATTTCAAAAAACCTACACTCATTTAAAAAAATTAAGAATGAGTAATTTTTTTTAAGAATAAAAAAAACCTAAATTAATTCAGAAATCAAGTTATTTCATAAACAAAAATAATCAGTAGAATATTTCATTAAATATCTTTTAAAAAATAAAAAAATAAAACAAGAAAAAATCTTTACGTCTAAAAAAATTATGAATAAAAAAATTAAAAAATTAAATTTTAAGAAAAATAAGAAAATCAAAATTATTTAAAAATCAAGGAATTACATAAACAAAAAAAAAACGAATTTAATAGAATAGAAAAAAATAATAAAATAGTGCAAATCTTCTTTCGAACAAAAATTCAAAGAATTTTAGAAATTGCAAATAAATTCTACATTTAATTTTGTTTTTTGACCTTCTAATGTCCAATTTTTTCCCAATTTCTTCTATTTTCCAGTGTTCAGAAGGATGTAATGTGATTTTTCATGACTAAACTGTAAACAAATTTTGAACATGTTTATTTTTGAAAAAAAATTATAGTTAATTTAACTTTTCGAAAAAAAATATTTAGATCATTATAAATTTCGTTTTTTTTGTATATTTTCAAGAGTCAGACAATTTTATTTAATTGATGTATAAAGGTTTGCTTTATTCGTGATTCTACCAAATAAATATTGAAAACATGTATTTTTTCGAATGTTCAAAAATGAAAGGGGTCCGTCACGTGATATTGAAAATTGTGCTCGTGATTACGAACCAATATTCACTCTTGGGACAAAGTTTTACAGAAATCGTAGAGGGTTTGGTGCTACTTTTTTCATGTAAATTGATAGAGAATGACCCCTTGATATATTCCTGATGCCAACAATATTGTACCAATAACCTCAATCAAATTAAATCCGTTCATGAGTGATTGATTTCCAAAATAAATCACAAAACCCATCCTAGCAATATTTTCCACAACTGATGACCACCCGATGATGACCCGAAAAATCACACCCCTTACAATGTTAAATTGTTGAACAATCGCGGAAATGGGCCCCATAATTGGCCGATTTTCCGCAACAATGTGCTAATCCTGATCCGCGCGGTTCGAGCTTAATCCCGTCGTGTCGTGGGTCACGAATTGCCTACCCAGCCCACGCTTTGATGATGATTGCGGACATTACCTGATGGAGAGGTGGAAATATGAAACCCAGCAGCACCACGTGGGCCGAGCCCTTGTTTTCGTGCTAATTCAGCGCAAATTGGTGAGGGGAGCCCACATTGACGTGAGGTAATTCGTGGTTTGGCCGAGATTGAAACAGTTTGAATGCCAAATTTTGACGGCCCCCTCCCCTTTCCAACAAAAAAGGTGGTTGGATATTTTAACACAATATTTTGGGAGAAGGTGGGGAGGAGCATTTCCTCCCAAAGAGTGATGAAAATTTGAAAAACAAGACACATTTGGCTCATTCAAATCACAGTCACGCCTCACCGCAAACTAATTACTCGATAATGACTCTCGTTGGTGACCTAGACTGGCATTTATATTAAAACAATGTTCACTGGAACTACATTTTAGTGCTGAAAAGTTCAACTTTTCAATATAACTGTATTTGTCTCAGTCCTTCCAAAAAAATCTTCGCAAGCCTAATCCCAAATACCAGAATTGTTCCTTCTCATGTCAAATCTTCTTTCCGACTAAAAAAAAAGTCTTCTTCCATCTCACAACTTCCCAATCCAATGGTTGCTCAGCACTTCGCGGATAGATTGCTTGGATTTTTCCGCAAGTTCCGTGCAATTTTTCCTCGTCAAACAAGTCCCCGCCGAACCCCCAACCCAGCCGGGCTCTGAAAAAAATATGACAAAGCAAATTTCCCGACAGTTCATAAATTTTTATGAGGCCTCTTCTTTGATTTATGTCTAGCGTGGTCGCGCCTTGCTGGTACAGAGTGATCAAAGGAGGCCCTGCTGGTTCGTGACCAGTCGTTTCGCGCGAGCGTGTTTTGCCGAAAGTCACGGCCTGCTGCTGGTTCGGAAGGACGAAGGACACTCTCCAGCACTCCATCTCGTTCGCCACGCTTCGTAAGGCTCATCGATCAAAGCGTCGCGGGGGCCGCCGCGATGCATGGTTGAGCTTTTGGATTTTTGGGTTGTGGGAGGACGTTGGTACACGGAAAAAGTTCAGGATTTTTTTAAGAAAAAATATAAGGACTCACAAAAAATATTGTTTCCTTAAAAAAATAGAATTGTTGTATTCAAGATTCCTAATTTTTTTGAATTTCTTAAATTTCTTAAATTTCCTGAAATTTTTTAATTTTTTGAATTTCTTAAATTTCTTAAATTTCTTAAGTTTCTTGAATTTCTTAAATATCTTAAATTTCTTAAATTTCTTGAATTTCTTAAATTTCTTGAATTTCTTGAATTTCTTGAATTTCTTGAATTTCTTGAATTTCTTGAATTTCTTGAATTTCTTGAATTTCTTGAATTTCTTGAATTTCTTGAATTTCTTGAATTTCTTGAATTTCTTGAATTTCTTGAATTTCTTGAATTTCTTGAATTTCTTGAATTTCTTGAATTTCTTGAATTTCTTGAATTTCTTGAATTTCTTGAATTTCTTGAATTTCTTGAATTTCTTGAATTTCTTGAATTTCTTGAATTTCTTGAATTTCTTGAATTTCTTGAATTTCTTGAATTTCTTGAATTTCTTGAATTTCTTGAATTTCTTGAATTTCTTGAATTTCTTGAATTTCTTGAATTTCTTGAATTTCTTGAATTTCTTGAATTTCTTGAATTTCTTGAATTTCTTGAATTTCTTGAATTTCTTGAATTTCTTGAATTTCTTGAATTTCTTGAATTTCTTGAATTTCTTGAATTTCTTGAATTTCTTGAATTTCTTGAATTTCTTGAATTTCTTGAATTTCTTAAATTTCTTGAATTTCTTGAATTTCTTGAATTTCTTGAATTTCTTGAATTTCTTGAATTTCTTGAATTTCTTGAGTTTCTTGAATTTCTTGAGTTTCTTAAATTTCTTGAATTTCTTAAATTTCTTAAATTTCTTGAATTTCTTGAATTTCTTGAATTTCTTGAATTTCTTGAATTTCTTGAATTTCTTGAATTTCTTGAATTTCTTGAATTTCTTGAATTTCTTGAATTTCTTGAATTTCTTGAATTTCTTGAATTTCTTGAATTTCTTGAATTTCTTGAATTTCTTGAATTTCTTGAATTTCTTGAATTTCTTGAATTTCTTGAATTTCTTGAGTTTCTTAAATTTCTTGAATTTCTTAAATTTCTTAAATTTCTTGAATTTCTTGAATTTCTTGAATTTCTTGAATTTCTTGAATTTCTTGAATTTCTTGAATTTCTTGAATTTCTTGAATTTCTTGAATTTCTTGAATTTCTTGAATTTCTTGAATTTCTTGAATTTCTTGAATTTCTTGAATTTCTTGAATTTCTTGAATTTCTTGAATTTCTTGAATTTCTTGAATTTCTTGAATTTTTTGAATTTCTTAAATTTCTTAAATTTCTTGAACTTCTTGAACTTCTTGAATTTCTTGAATTTCTTGAATTTCTTGAATTTCTTGAATTTCTTGAATTTCTTGAATTTCTTGAATTTCTTGAATTTCTTGAATTTCTTGAATTTCTTGAATTTCTTGAATTTCTTGAATTTCTTGAATTTCTTGAATTTCTTGAATTTCTTGAATTTCTTGAGTTTCTTAAATTTCTTGAATTTCTTAAATTTCTTAAATTTCTTGAATTTCTTGAATTTCTTGAATTTCTTGAATTTCTTGAATTTCTTGAATTTCTTGAATTTCTTGAATTTCTTGAATTTCTTGAATTTCTTGAATTTCTTGAATTTCTTGAATTTCTTGAATTTCTTGAATTTCTTGAGTTTCTTAAATTTCTTGAATTTCTTAAATTTCTTAAATTTCTTGAATTTCTTGAATTTCTTGAATTTCTTGAATTTCTTGAATTTCTTGAATTTCTTGAATTTCTTGAATTTCTTGAATTTCTTGAATTTCTTGAATTTCTTGACTTTCTTGAATTTCTTGAATTTCTTGAATTTCTTGAATTTCTTGAATTTCTTGAATTTCTTGAATTTCTTGAATTTCTTGAATTTCTTGAATTTCTTGAATTTCTTGAATTTCTTGAATTTCTTGAATTTTTTGAATTTCTTAAATTTCTTAAATTTCTTGAACTTCTTGAACTTCTTGAATTTCTTGAATTTCTTGAATTTCTTGAATTTCTTGAATTTCTTAAATTTCTTGAATTTCTTGAATTTCTTGAATTTCTTGAATTTCTTGAATTTCTTGAATTTCTTGAATTTCTTGAATTTCTTGAATTTCTTGAATTTCTTGAATTTCTTGAATTTCTTGAATTTCTTGAATTTCTTAAATTTCTTGAATTTCTTGAATTTCTTGAATTTCTTGAATTTCTTGAATTTCTTGAATTTCTTGAATTTCTTGAATTTCTTAAATTTCTTAAATTTCTTGAATTTCTTGAATATCTTAAATTTCTTAAATTTCTTGAATTTCTTAAATTTCTTGAATTTCTTGAATTTCTTGAATTTCTTGAATTTCTTGAATTTCTTGAATTTCTTGAATTTCTTGAATTTCTTGAATTTCTTGAATTTCTTGAATTTCTTGAATTTCTTGAATTTCTTGAATTTCTTGAATTTCTTGAATTTCTTGAATTTCTTGAATTTCTTGAATTTCTTGAGTTTCTTAAATTTCTTGAATTTCTTGAATTTCTTGAATTTCTTGAATTTCTTGAATTTCTTGAATTTCTTGAATTTCTTGAATTTCTTGAATTTCTTGAATTTCTTGAATTTCTTGAATTTCTTGAATTTCTTGAATTTCTTGAATTTCTTGAATTTCTTGAATTTCTTGAATTTCTTGAATTTCTTGAATTTCTTGAATTTCTTGAATTTCTTGAATTTCTTGAATTTCTTGAATTTCTTAAATTTCTTGAATTTCTTGAATTTCTTGAATTTCTTGAATTTCTTGAATTTCTTGAATTTCTTGAATTTCTTGAATTTCTTAAATTTCTTAAATTTCTTGAATTTCTTGAATTTCTTGAATTTCTTGAATTTCTTGAATTTCTTGAATTTCTTGAATTTCTTGAATTTCTTGAATTTCTTGAATTTCTTGAATTTCTTGAATTTCTTGAATTTCTTGAATTTCTTGAATTTCTTGAATTTCTTGAATTTCTTGAATTTCTTGAATTTCTTGAATTTCTTGAATTTCTTGAATTTCTTGAATTTCTTGAATTTCTTGAATTTCTTGAATTTCTTGAATTTCTTGAATTTCTTGAATTTCTTGAATTTCTTGAATTTCTTGAATTTTTTGAATTTCTTAAATTTCTTAAATTTCTTGAACTTCTTGAACTTCTTGAATTTCTTGAATTTCTTGAATTTCTTGAATTTCTTGAATTTCTTGAATTTCTTGAATTTCTTGAATTTCTTGAATTTCTTGAATTTCTTGAATTTCTTGAATTTCTTGAATTTCTTGAATTTCTTGAATTTCTTGAATTTCTTGAATTTCTTGAATTTCTTGAATTTCTTGAATTTCTTGAATTTCTTGAATTTCTTGAATTTCTTGAATTTCTTGAATTTCTTGAATTTCTTGAATTTCTTGAATTTCTTGAATTTCTTGAATTTCTTGAATTTCTTGAATTTCTTGAATTTCTTGAGTTTCTTGAATTTCTTGAGTTTCTTAAATTTCTTGAATTTCTTAAATTTCTTAAATTTCTTGAATTTCTTGAATTTCTTGAATTTCTTGAATTTCTTGAATTTCTTGAATTTCTTGAATTTCTTGAATTTCTTGAATTTCTTGAATTTCTTGAATTTCTTGAATTTCTTGAATTTCTTGAATTTCTTGAATTTCTTGAATTTCTTGAATTTCTTGAATTTCTTGAATTTCTTGAATTTCTTGAATTTCTTGAATTTCTTGAATTTCTTGAATTTTTTGAATTTCTTAAATTTCTTAAATTTCTTGAACTTCTTGAACTTCTTGAATTTCTTGAATTTCTTGAATTTCTTGAATTTCTTGAATTTCTTGAATTTCTTGAATTTCTTGAATTTCTTGAATTTCTTGAATTTCTTGAATTTCTTGAATTTCTTGAATTTCTTGAATTTCTTGAATTTCTTGAATTTCTTGAATTTCTTGAATTTCTTGAGTTTCTTGAATTTCTTGAGTTTCTTAAATTTCTTGAATTTCTTAAATTTCTTAAATTTCTTGAATTTCTTAAATTTCTTGAATTTCTTGAATTTCTTGAATTTCTTGAATTTCTTGAATTTCTTGAATTTCTTGAATTTCTTGAATTTCTTGAATTTCTTGAGTTTCTTAAATTTCTTGAATTTCTTGAATTTCTTGAATTTCTTGAATTTCTTGAATTTCTTGAATTTCTTGAATTTCTTGAATTTCTTAAATTTCTTGAATTTCTTGAATTTCTTGAATTTCTTGAATTTCTTGAATTTCTTGAATTTCTTGAATTTCTTGAATTTCTTGAATTTCTTGAATTTCTTGAATTTCTTGAATTTCTTGAATTTCTTGAATTTCTTGAATTTCTTGAGTTTCTTGAATTTCTTGAGTTTCTTAAATTTCTTGAATTTCTTAAATTTCTTAAATTTCTTGAATTTCTTAAATTTCTTGAATTTCTTGAATTTCTTGAATTTCTTGAATTTCTTGAATTTCTTGAATTTCTTGAATTTCTTGAATTTCTTGAATTTCTTGAATTTCTTGAATTTCTTGAATTTCTTGAATTTCTTGAATTTCTTGAATTTCTTGAATTTCTTGAATTTCTTGAATTTCTTGAGTTTCTTAAATTTCTTGAATTTCTTGAATTTCTTGAATTTCTTGAATTTCTTGAATTTCTTGAATTTCTTGAATTTCTTGAATTTCTTGAATTTCTTGAATTTCTTGAATTTCTTGAATTTCTTAAATTTCTTGAATTTCTTGAATTTCTTGAATTTCTTGAATTTCTTGAATTTCTTGAATTTCTTGAATTTCTTGAATTTCTTAAATTTCTTAAATTTCTTGAATTTCTTGAATTTCTTAAATTTCTTGAATTTCTTGAATTTCTTGAATTTCTTGAATTTCTTGAATTTCTTGAATTTCTTGAGTTTCTTAAATTTCTTGAATTTCTTGAATTTCTTGAATTTCTTGAATTTCTTGAATTTCTTGAATTTCTTGAATTTCTTGAATTTCTTGAATTTCTTGAATTTCTTGAATTTCTTGAATTTCTTGAATTTCTTGAATTTCTTGAATTTCTTGAATTTCTTGAATTTCTTGAATTTCTTGAATTTCTTGAATTTCTTGAATTTCTTGAATTTCTTGAATTTCTTGAATTTCTTGAATTTCTTAAATTTCTTGAATTTCTTGAATTTCTTGAATTTCTTGAATTTCTTGAATTTCTTGAATTTCTTAAATTTCTTGAACTTCTTGAACTTCTTGAATTTCTTGAATTTCTTGAATTTCTTGAATTTCTTGAATTTCTTGAATTTCTTGAATTTCTTGAATTTCTTGAATTTCTTGAATTTCTTGAATTTCTTGAATTTCTTGAATTTCTTGAATTTCTTGAATTTCTTGAATTTCTTGAATTTCTTGAATTTCTTGAATTTCTTGAATTTCTTGAATTTCTTGAATTTCTTGAATTTCTTGAATTTCTTGAATTTCTTGAATTTCTTGAATTTCTTGAATTTCTTGAATTTCTTGAGTTTCTTGAATTTCTTGAGTTTCTTAAATTTCTTGAATTTCTTAAATTTCTTAAATTTCTTGAATTTCTTAAATTTCTTGAATTTCTTGAATTTCTTGAATTTCTTGAATTTCTTGAATTTCTTGAATTTCTTGAATTTCTTGAATTTCTTGAATTTCTTGAATTTCTTGAATTTCTTGAATTTCTTGAATTTCTTGAATTTCTTGAATTTCTTGAATTTCTTGAATTTCTTGAATTTCTTGAGTTTCTTAAATTTCTTGAATTTCTTGAATTTCTTGAATTTCTTGAATTTCTTGAATTTCTTGAATTTCTTGAATTTCTTGAATTTCTTGAATTTCTTGAATTTCTTGAATTTCTTGAATTTCTTGAATTTCTTGAATTTCTTGAATTTCTTGAATTTCTTGAATTTCTTGAATTTCTTGAATTTCTTGAATTTCTTGAATTTCTTGAATTTCTTGAATTTCTTAAATTTCTTGAATTTCTTGAATTTCTTGAATTTCTTGAATTTCTTGAATTTCTTGAATTTCTTGAATTTCTTGAATTTCTTAAATTTCTTAAATTTCTTGAATTTCTTGAATTTCTTGAATTTCTTGAATTTCTTGAATTTCTTGAATTTCTTGAATTTCTTGAATTTCTTGAATTTCTTGAATTTCTTGAATTTCTTGAATTTCTTGAATTTCTTGAATTTCTTGAATTTCTTGAATTTCTTAAATTTCTTGAATTTCTTGAATTTCTTGAATTTCTTGAATTTCTTGAATTTCTTGAATTTCTTGAATTTCTTGAATTTCTTAAATTTCTTAAATTTCTTGAATTTCTTGAATTTCTTGAATTTCTTGAATTTCTTGAATTTCTTGAATTTCTTGAATTTCTTGAATTTCTTGAATTTCTTGAATTTCTTGAATTTCTTGAATTTCTTGAATTTCTTGAATTTCTTGAATTTCTTGAATTTCTTGAATTTCTTGAATTTCTTGAATTTCTTGAATTTCTTGAATTTCTTGAATTTCTTGAATTTCTTGAATTTCTTGAATTTCTTGAATTTCTTGAATTTCTTGAATTTCTTGAATTTCTTGAATTTCTTGAATTTCTTGAATTTCTTGAGTTTCTTGAATTTCTTGAGTTTCTTAAATTTCTTGAATTTCTTAAATTTCTTAAATTTCTTGAATTTCTTGAATTTCTTGAATTTCTTGAATTTCTTGAATTTCTTGAATTTCTTGAATTTCTTGAATTTCTTGAATTTCTTGAATTTCTTGAATTTCTTGAATTTCTTGAATTTCTTGAATTTCTTGAATTTCTTGAATTTCTTGAATTTCTTGAATTTCTTGAATTTCTTGAATTTCTTGAATTTCTTGAATTTTTTGAATTTCTTAAATTTCTTAAATTTCTTGAACTTCTTGAACTTCTTGAATTTCTTGAATTTCTTGAATTTCTTGAATTTCTTGAATTTCTTGAATTTCTTGAATTTCTTGAATTTCTTGAATTTCTTGAATTTCTTGAATTTCTTGAATTTCTTGAATTTCTTGAATTTCTTGAATTTCTTGAATTTCTTGAATTTCTTGAATTTCTTGAATTTCTTGAATTTCTTGAATTTCTTAAATTTCTTGAATTTCTTGAATTTCTTGAATTTCTTGAATTTCTTGAATTTCTTGAATTTCTTGAATTTCTTGAATTTCTTGAATTTCTTGAATTTCTTGAATTTCTTGAATTTCTTGAATTTCTTGAATTTCTTGAATTTCTTGAATTTCTGAATTTCTTGAATTTCTTGAATTTCTTGAATTTCTTGAATTTCTTGAATTTCTTGAATTTCTTGAATTTCTTGAATTTCTTGAATTTCTTGAATTTCTTGAATTTCTTGAATTTCTTGAATTTCTTGAATTTCTTGAATTTCTTGAATTTCTTGAATTTCTTAAATTTCATAATTTTTTTGAATTTCTTGAATTTCTTGAATTTCTTGAATTTCTTGAATTTCTTGAATTTCTTGAATTTCTTCCATTTCTTCCATATCTTTTAGAATTTTTTATTTTTCTATTTTTTTGCAATTTTTGAATTTTTGAAATTTGTAAGGTTTTTTTTTCAATTCATGGTGGAATTTTTTGAATTTAAATCTCTCGGTTTTGAATTTTCTTAAATTTCTTGATTTTAAAAAAAAAAATTCGATTAAAAATAGCCCTTGAAATTTTTAGATTTTTCAGTTTGTTTAATTTTTTTGTGAAACTTTTGAATTTTAATTTCTTGAATATCTTGAATTTTATGAATTTTTAGTTTTTTTTTATTTACTGTTTTTTAATTGTCTGAATTGTTAAAATTTTTAGATTTCTTCAGTTTTTTTGTTATGTTGAATTCGTAGTGGAATCTTTAAAAGAAAATTTGAAGAAAAAAAAATCAAAATTTTGAATATTAAAAAAAGCTTTTGTATTTTCTCAGTGTAACTTTCCAAAAATTCATCCTTCCAAAGGCTTTTTTCCTATTGGTTCGGCCATGGTTCGTTTCTCCAAAAGGGTACAGAGCAATGCTTATGCCGTCAAAGGCACACAAGTGCCACACTTTTGGTGCAATCAAATTTAGGTCCTAAAACTTCTAGAACCCTAGAACAAAGTGGTACCAGCGGTACTTCAACTGCAAGGCCAGGGTCGTAACCTTTTTTTATTTTGTGTTACTTCCAGAAATGCGACAAAGCCATTTGTTTTATTGGAAACAAAACGATCGTTACTAGCGCTACGGTGAGAAATAGAGCTTCCAGGTAGTAAATCTTTACGGATTTCCGATTTGCAGAGGTTTACGAATCCCCTGATTGATGAAGCTTTCAGGTGAAATTGTCGCAAAACTGTGGTGAAAGTGATTGATAGTTAAAGCTTGGAAAGTAAATCGAACTTTTAAACAATGACGTCTGAATTTCCTCTATTTCTCAGAACAAAGTTCAACAAGTCCGTCCCATAATCAATTTTCAAACCCAAATTGCCCAATTTTGGGCCAAACGTCCGCAGTGCCTTTGGGGCCAGGAAATTTCTGGTCTCCGACGAGGACTTTTCACATGTTTGGCCAGCCTCTATTTTCTTTTTTTTTGCTTCCAATTCTCTCAATCCTACTCCAAAATTGTGACACGACATGCCTTTGGAAAGCGAAAAATGTGTCCGTTTTGTTTGTCTTTAGTTTTTGCGCCTTTTTGACGATGTTGCTTCAATGATTTTTCTTATTCACTGTTTTGTTTTATTCCAAATTTGAAATTTTAAATTAATTGACTGATTTTTAAGACTCTTCTATTTTGAAATCTCAAAAATCTTGCAAAAGAAAAAAACAAACACAATTTGACACTTCTAGGAGGATATCACTCTCTCACTTTTCCTCCTCCTTCATCTGCTCTGGGAAATGTCCGAGGCAAAGAGCAATCACCGGATGAAAATTCAATTATTGTGTTTGAAAATGTCTCCACGTCATTCGGGGATTGTTCTGTTTTTGTTTCGCCAACGTTTTCTTTTTTTTTTTTTTGTGCGCTGCTTGCCTTCCCTTAACCTGGCCGGAGAAGGACTCAAGTTCCAAAGTTCCAAAGAAGTGTATAGGCGTCATCCATAAAGTACGTCACGCTCTAGGGGGGGAGGGGGGGTTGTCGAAAGTGTGACAAAGTGTGACAAGGGGGAGAGGGGGGGTACGTGAGACTGTGACGTCACGCTAGACTATTTCTTTAATATTGAAAATTATTTTTTTAAATATAGCTTTAAAAATTTAATGTTTGATAATATTTACTCATAAATCAAATACGATTCATGGCTTTAAGAAACAGAGTTTTTGATTATAGATTTAATATTCTTCAAAAAACTGTGATGGTGATTTTTATCACTACAACATTTAACAAAATCCAAAAATCCTGTAAAAATTAAAAACATTCTCGAATAAATTCCGTATTTCAAAATCATCCTTTTCATAAATCATGCTACATTACATTACAGATTTATTGATGTAATTTTACCTAAATTTAGACTCATTAAGTGTCATTACACCAGAAAATTGGTAAAATTACTCATTTTCAGAGGTAAAATTACAATTTTTTTCTGACATAAAAGATGTACCCCTTCCCAGATGTAATATTTCCATGATTTTTTTTTACTGTGTAAAATTGTACAAAAAACAAGATAGTGCGGAGGGGGGGGGGTCCGACAAAACGTGACGTACTTTCTGAGGGGGGGTCAGAGCAAGCGTGACAAAGTGTGACATAGGGGGGAGGGGGGGTTAATTTTGGCCGATTTTAGCGTGACATACTTTATGGATGACGCCATACGGACATTGATGAACCTAATCAAAAGAGTGCTCCGGGGAGGAAGGGCAGCAACAAAAAAAGAAACTAACTCAACTCAGCTCGCCTCTCACGATGAACTGCAGGTGAAAAATTGAACGGAAAAAAAGTCAACGACAAATCAGAAACAATATAAAAAGTAAACGGTTCACTGGAATGGAAAACAAACAGGCTCGAGTTTGGGAGTTTATTTGAGGTGATTTCGAGAGGGTGGCAATTCGGTTGTGAAATTGAGCACGTGTTGGGAAAGGGGAAAAGCGATGTTCCTTTGAATTCAAAAAATGCACTTGAATGCAATAAAAAAGGACTTCTGTAAAAATTGCTGAACATTGCAAACATTAACTTTCAAAAGCTCTACCAAGAGTATCAGACGTGAAAATTTCAAAAAATGGTCAAAAATTGTCAAAATCATAATTTAAATGTTAAAACTTTTTTGTAAATTCTAATCAATCTTTTTCACCTTTGTTTTACAACTTTATAGAGCAATGGTACACACTTTTTTGTTTAACACTTTAAAGTTACAAACAACATATAATTTTGTTCGTAATGAAAAAATACCTCTCTGGGTTTGTGCAGATTCGGAATGTGGATTAAATTTTAGATAAAATGACTTATATCTCAATTTTGACAGTTCAGTAACGGATTTCCGTTACAGCGAATGTATTTTTCGACTTTTGAATTTTTATATTATTTTCAGAATTGTTTGATTTTTTAAATTCTTTCTAAAGATTTTTTTTTTATTTTTTAAAAAAAATAAATGTTTGTACTTGTTTTTTAAATTTTTAAGATTTTTAAGATTTTTAAGATTTTTAAGATTTTTAAGACTTTTAAGAATTTTAAGATTTTTAAGATTTTTAAGATTTTTAAGATTTTTAAGATTTTTAAGATTTTTAAGATTTTTAAGATTTTTAAGATTTTTAAGATTTTTAAGATTTTTAAGATTTTTAAGATTTTTAAGATTTTTAAGATTTTTAAGATTTTAAAGATTTTTAAGATTTTTAAGATTTTTAAGATTTTTAAGATTTTTAAGATTTTTAAAATTTTTAAGATTTTTAAGATTTTTAAGATTTCTAAGATTTTTAAGATTTTTAAGATTTTTAGGATTTTTTAGATTTTTTAGATTTTTAAGATTTTTAAGATTTTTAAAATTTTTAAGATTTTTAAGATTTTTAAGATTTTTAAGATTTTTAAGATTTTTAAGATTTTTAAGATTTTTAAGATTTTTAAGATTTTTAAGATTTTTAAGATTTTTAAGATTTTTATGATTTTAAAAATTTTTAAGATTTTTAAGATTTTTAAGATGTTTAAGATTTTTAAGATTTTTAAGATTTTTAAGATTTTTAAGATTTTTAAGATTTTTAAGATTTTTAAGATTTTTAAGATTTTTAAGATTTTTAAGATTTTTAAGATTTTTAAGATTTTTAAGATTTTTAAGATTTTTAAGAGATCTTAAGATTTTTAAGATTTTTAAGATTTTTAAGATTTTTAAGATTTTTAAGATTTTTAAGATTTTTAAGATTTTTAAGATTTTTAAGATTTTTAAGATTTTTAAGATTTTTAAGATTTTTAAGATTTTTAAGATTTTTAAGATTTTTAAGATTTTTAAGATTTTTAAGATTTTTAAGATTTTTAAGATTTTTAAGATTTTTAAGATTTTTAAGATTTTTAAGATTTTTAAGATTTTTAAGATTTTTAAGATTTTTAAGATTTTTAAGATTTTTAAGATTTTTAAGATTTTTAAGATTTTTAAGATTTTTAAGATTTTTAAGATTTTTAAGATTTTTAAGATTTTTAAGATTTTTAAGATTTTTAAGATTTTTAAGATTTTTAAGATTTTTAAGATTTTTAAGATTTTTAAGATTTTTAAGATTTTTAAGATTTTTAAGATTTTTAAGATTTTTAAGATTTTTAAGATTTTTAAGATTTTTAAGATTTTTAAGATTTTTAAGATTTTTAAGATTTTTAAGATTTTTAAGATTTTTAAGATTTTTAAGATTTTTAAGATTTTTAAGATTTTTAAGATTTTTAAGATTTTTAAGATTTTTAAGATTTTTAAGATTTTTAAGATTTTTAAGATTTTTAAGATTTTTAAGATTCCCGTCCTATTTGACAAATATAAAATTTGAAGATTTGAAGATTTGAAAATTTGAAGATTTGAAGATTTGAAGATTTGAAGATTTAAAGATTTGAAGATTTGAAGATTTGAAGATTTGAAGATTTGAAGATTTGAAGATTTGAAGATTTGAAGATTTGAAGATTTGAAGATTTGAAGATTTGAAGATTTGAAGATTTGAAGATTTGAAGATTTGAAGATTTGAAGATTTGAAGATTTGAAGATTTGAAGATTTGAAGATTTGAAGATTTGAAGATTTGAAGATTTGAAGATTTGAAGATTTGAAGATTTGAAGATTTGAAGATTTGAAGATTTGAAGATTTGAAGATTTGAAGATTTGAAGATTTGAAGATTTGAAGATTTGAAGATTTGAAGATTTTAAGATTTGAAGATTTGAAGATTTGAAGATTTGAAGATTTGAAGATTTGAAGATTTGAAAATTTGAAGATTTGAAGATTTGAAGATTTGAAGATTTGAAGATTTGAAAATTTGAAAATTTGAAGATTTGAAGATTTGAAGATTTGAAGATTTGAAGATTTGAAGATTTGAAGATTTGAAGATTTGAAGATTTGAAGATTTGAAGATTTGAAGATTTGAAGATTTGAAGATTTGAAGATTTGAAGATTTGAAGATTTGAAGATTTGAAGATTTGAAAATTTGAAGATTTGAAGATTTGAAGATTAGAAGATTTGAAGATTTGAAGATTTGAAGATTTGAAGATTTGAAGATTTGAAGATTTGAAGATTTGAAGATTTAAAGATTTAAAGATTTGAAGATTTGAAGATTTGAAGATTTATTTCCAAAATGTCTTACCTGATGTTGATTGGATGCTGGATCGGCTTATCCCAGTCCGTGTACTCGTTCCGCACGGCCGAGAAAATTTCGTTCAGATGAAAGGTGAACGCATTCCGGATGAACGTCCGCAGCAACCGGTTCCGCTGGTCTTCCTCCAGGCCGTACTGTCGATTGAATTTCCAGAAATTATGAAATAAGAATTTGAGTTACAGCTATTACGGAGAATCTCACCTGAATATCCGACGCACTAAAGTCGTTGTAACTCTCGGTGGTCGTCATGCCCAGCATCAGTTCGCTCGTGATGAACCCCTCGCCGGAGTGTTCCATGGCAAACTCCGGATCGAGTGCGTCCTCCAGCGGCAGGAATGGTCCCCAGGACGGCATGAACCGCACCGTGGTCAGTCTTACGCCCATCAGGGCCTCCAGCGGTTTGTCCCGCAGGCAGTCGGTGATGTCGTCGGTAGATGGGCGCCGAGCCGGTTTCCCGGGCGGGGGGTCCACCAACAGGTGACAGGCCATCTGCTGGGACACCTCCTGCCGGGTGGCGTCCGGATCCGGAATGAGCGCCCACGGACTTAGGGCCGAACCGCTGAGCAGGATGGCGCGGTGGATGAGGCCTGAAGGAAGGGTAGATTCTTGCATTTGAGTTTTAAATTTCAGACAACTTCAACCTACCTTTGCCCGTCTTCGAGATCAGCACCATGTTGGCCAGCGCTGCCCCGGTGTCGTGGCCGACCAACGTAATCCGCTTGGGGTCACCGCCGAACGCGGCGATGTTGTCGCGCACCCACTGGAGCGCGAACACGATGTCCATCAGGCCGAGGTTTCCACCGGGGCCGGGCGATGGGGAGGCACGCGTTTTCAGAAAACCTGGAAGATAAAATTTTGAAATTTCAAATTATTAACTTGCATGTTGAATTTATAACTAGTAAGATAAATTCAATTTGACTCCCAAACCCATCACCAGCCATTTAGTTCCAACTCAGAAAATATTCCAGTCAGTTTCCCACTGCAAGCAGGCAAACAAACAAAACAGCTCTGGAATCGGTTCGATTGTCAAACAGAATCCTTTTTAGGCGAGGGCCCCTCTCTTCCCATTATGCTAATACAGTCACCGTTCAACAGATTGACCATTTCGCAAGCCATGGACCGAGAATGTGCCTCATTAGCATACATAAAAGTGGAGAACTTTCCTTTTCTCGTTTATGGAAAATGGGAAAAGCAGGCTTGTTGGACCATTTGTGTGATTTTGCAAAGGGGATCGGAAACACATTTTGTCCTCTTTTTTTTCCTTGCTCGAGAAAATTCCGCCCAAAATTCCTCCCCCGAGGGTCACTGCGAGGGCGGGGGCCAAAGTTCAAACAAACACACAATTGGAATCGTTGATTTCTTCGTTCGCCGATTTTCCCCAATGTGATCGGAAAATGGAAATTTTTCCTTTCAAAGCCAGAAAAGGGGGAGACGTGAGGAAGCGGTCGAAATCACATACCCCCTGAAGCAAAAGCGGAGGAATCGTTTGCGAAACAGATAACCATTCATCATTTTTATGCCTGATCATGGCTTCTTCGAGGGGGGTCATTCCTGAAGGGCGGGAACATTTCTTGGGTCGTGACCACGTGCTCGATGTTGGCGCTGCTCAGCGGCTAATAGAAGGATAAATATTAGCCAAATGGTTTATTGCTTTGCACGAGAAACGCGAACTTTTTCCGGAAAACTGTTTATTTATCATTATTATTGCTGGAATGCCGGGTTGAGCGGGAACGGAGAGCTTTTCCTCTCCCACCCCCAGGGGAGATGTTCCGACATTTCGGACAAGCAGTTGATTAATCAAATTATGGTTCTTGGGCACGCGAACGGACTATTGGCTGAGGGGTTCTATTACTGATCCTGAAGGATCCCTTTCGATGAAGTGGAGGGTCTATTTCGAGATGTTTGCCAAAATACTCCCGAGGGATTTGAGCTGTTTGCATAAGATTACGAGAAATTAAATTGAATTGAGTAGGCATTTCAAGATAAGAACTCATTTCATCATTCCTCCGAAAACCAAAATTATTTTAAGTTTTTGATGAATGTTGACCACATAAAAAAGTTTAAATTATTGCCACCAAATTAAAATTTTGAGAAGTTGTATATGTTTAGAATGGCACCGTCATTATATATTTTGATAAAATTTCAAATGTGAGTTCATTACATCGCTTGAAGTTGTGGGGTAATTTGAACACTCTCAAGACCCTATTTTTTCAATGAATTGAATAGCATAAGAGGATGTAGGTGATCCGAGCTGACAGATCTCACGTAGGAGTGGTGTAGGTCTGAGAGTTTGTGTATGTCTGTACAATTCGTGTCTTTTTGTCTGTAGCTTTATCCCTGATCACGTATCCGAGGTCATTTTCAAAACTTTTTTTTTCGTAAAATCGCGATAACTCATGATGGTGACAAGCAAATCCCTTACGTTTACATATCAAAATTTTTGTAATTGTCTGCTCTATAACTTTGTAGAACATTGTTACTCTTTAAAAAATATCCCTGGAATGTTAGAAAAACACGAAATTTTAAAATGAAAAATTTTGTTCTAAATGAAAAAATTACTTTTCTGGGTCAATTTAGATTCGAAAAGTACATAAAATTTCCCTTAAAATGACATGTTCCAAAAAAAAATTATAGTTGAGTAACGAAAAATGGCAGAGTTTTCAAACTTTTTTGTAATTTTTTTGGATGAAAATTCGTTTTTTCGGAATTTCGAGTACGCCATCAAATTGAGCGTCCAACTTTACAAAAAAATCGCTTTGACTCCAAATTTCCATCTCATCACCATTTCTGGTTGGAAATTGCGAATTATGGCTACCTAAGGAATAACTCGGATTCGTAGTCAGAGTTACCCCTTAGGACAAAGTTTCACGCAAATAGAAGAGGGGTCGGGGCAACTGCTATGTGAGTTGGAGGAGACTGACCCATCTTTAATTGTTTTTAATTTTGCATTTTTTTTTTCGTAATTTAACCAAAGTTATTGTGGAAATGATATGAAATTGCATAGTAAGCAATGAAACATCACCTTATAAATGATGTAATTTTACTCGATTTGTGATGTGAAATTACATATTTCATAAAACTCTTCGAAATGATTTTTATGTTAGAAAATATGTAAAAAAAATCATCAGACATATGCGAGAAATTCATTTTCTATAAACTTTTTTCGTACTCATCAATTTAGGTAAAATTACATTCAAGACGACGTCAATTTATATCTTTTTCAATTCAAAAGATCGTATTTCAATTATTTTATTATGTTCTTATTCTTATGGCTAGTGCGTCCATCCCGGGAATTTCCGGTACAAAAATCCTGGATTTTTTCCAAAACCGGGAATTCCTGAATCCCGGGATTTTCTATAATTTGCCCGGGAATTTCCGAAATTGAAAAAAAAAATCATATTTTTGTCTAAAAATTCAGATTTGGTTTTGCAAATATGTAGTAGAACAGTTGAATACTAAGTAATCGATATTAAGCATCAAAATAGATGAACAGTTGAATACTTAGTAATCAATAATTTGGCTTATTGGGGTAAATTATTACAAATTAGTTAACTGGTCCGCAATGCCTTGCGCTTTATTTTTTTCTCATTGGTTTAATTTTTTTAAGACTGGATATATTTACTATTTGCTGTCATTTTTTGTTTTTAAGACATATAAAATATTTTTTTTAAGCAAAATTAATCACATTGGAATCCAAAACACAACATGAAACAAAAAAAAATCAACTTGCAAATTCTATAAGGCTTTTTTTTTAAATTATCGTCTTTGTTTTCATTGAAGTGTAGATTATCACCAATTAATATTATTAAGCTAGTTTTAAAGCTTGAAATATAACAAATAAAATGAAAACATAGATTTTATCACTGATTCAAAAATTTCCCGGGATCCCGGGAAATCGCGGGATTCCAAAAATATTTTTCCCGTTGAATTTAAAACCCGGCAAAATTGGGCGCCCAGGTTAAGGCTCATTTCCCAATGGTTACATCTTTAAAGAAACAATTAATATATTAAGAGCAAAGCATGTGAAAAACAAACAAAAATGTTACTAAAAATGTGGTCGTAGATTAAACTCCAAATAATTAGATTTTAGGATAATAAAACGAGAGCAGATTAAAAAATACAAAATAAAAAAAAAACTATAAAATATCGCATCTCAAGATCTAGTGAAAAATTTAACTTCCGTTAATGTGTAAAGTTTTTTTTTCACTTTCTATTTTTCATATTACTTATAAACCAAAAAGGAGTACGAAAAAAATTTTGACTTTCAACTTGCTCCAGAGGACCAACAGTCTCATTCAAGTCCCACCGGTCCAGACAAAGCCAATGTTCCGGAATGTCCATTGTCACAAAAGCAATATAATCGCCATAATCGCCACCCACTCACATGAATTCCTGCTAATTTATGGAACGATTTATGGCCACATGCACCGTGTGTGTGTGGCGCACTAAAACACTAGAAAGATGATTTACACTTGCTGTGTGTGTGTGTGTGTGTGTGTGTGTATTTGTCGGAGACTACATAGAGAATCAGATGATATTTTATGAAATTGTTGAACTGTCCAACGATTTTTTATTTTTCAAATAAAAGTATTATGTTTAAGATTATAAGTTATACGATTGTTAATTGTTAAGATTTTGAAACCCAAGGATAAAAGACAACTTTGTGATCAAATCGCACATTTCTCTAAACATAATTTGATTACAATCTCTCTCCAGAATGAATCGAGCAGAGGCGGTCCTTTGAACAAAGAACATTGTCCTCTTGGAGGAAAATCCTTGGAGACCACCGTAGAACCAACCGGAGTGGGGAAAATGGCTTCCATTTTCTCATTTTCCTGCTTTGGGGGGTTTCCTCTTATATGATTACCCAGACCCATTCTTCAATCTTGAAGTTTAGGGAGGACACACAATTGTCGCATTAATTCTCTTTGATATACTGACTTTGCCTGGAATTTCACCTGGAATCTTTTTTTTTTTGTTTTCATTAGAATTGGATTGGTTTCATTCCGATCGTATGGAAATGTAGAAACAAATTAGCTTTTGATGTTTATGGAAGCGTTTTCAATTAATATTTCAACTGCAACCAATTTTGACGTGTGTTCCAAGAATTTGTTTTCTTTTTACATGCAAAATATTTGCGCAACGTAACTACTAGCATGATGGACAAGCTCGACAAGCGAAATTCATTTGAATTGCAAATATGTAAATTGTATTTCAATTCATAACCTGATGCAAACCAAACTCCAAGTGCGTTCAAAGCAAAATGAAAAATGCATCCACCTGTGAGCTTGATTGTATTTCAAACAGAATTCGTCAATATGAATTTGAAATCAAACTCGACTTTTTACCTCGAGCCCAAAAAACGCAGATCCCCGGCTTCCAGTTCAGTGCACAATTTTACGGCCCATCAAATATGGATGCTGCAAGCTGATACGATTATCATGCTGCGTTTTGAGCTCCCTGACTGATTCGAGAAATCATTGCGTACCTTCCAGGTATGGCAGAGTTCAGGCTTTTGCGCTCATTTCAGGAATCTAAATTTCACAATTGGTTCCCAAAATCCTCTTGGCCACGTGTCGTTGCATTATCAGCATTATCTGGCCGCACAGGCAGCACCACATATTGGTGTGCAGGTGGAAATGTTCACTTAACCCTTAGCATTTTTAACAAAATTTAAAAAAAAAAAATCCTTGCGAAAAAAAATCTATAAAAAAGTACATTCAAGTAACATGAATTTTCATAGTAAAAAATTGTAAATTTATTCAAAGTAAATTTGATCAATCAAAGGTTAACCTGCCCAAAAAACCCTTCAGAGATATCGGATTACGGCCAGACGACCAACTCGAACATCCTGAAGGAGAGTCGAGTTGAGTTGGGCAAGCCAAAAATTGCATCACGTGTGGTAAACAAAGAGTCTCACGTCGTCGTCCTTCTGGCTGGCCACACGAGTTTTGGCTCAGCAATTTCGAGCGCCCAATCGATGGGTCTCAAATTCCAAAGCCATAAGTGCATACCACACCGCACGGGATTTCGGTTGGACCGTGTACGCCAATCCACAAATTCGCCGATGATTGGTGCCTCTGATTTGTGATTTTCTGACGGTTATGTGGTTTTGTGACCTGGAACTGGGGAAAATGAAATGATGGCTTCTCAGAAGGTTTAACTGGATTGGAATTTGGGAAAGTCAGACGATTTTCGACGTGGAGGGAATATGTTGACTTGAATTTTAATTTTAAACTATTTAGACTGAAATCATAGTATAAGAAAGTTGTTTTCATATAAGTTTGGTTTTTTTTTATCATTCATTCCGTTTATAGGCATCAGAATTTATTTTCTCCGATAAAAAAGTGAACTTTGCCTCCCCGATAAAAATCAAATTTTTCGTTCATCCTTTGACGCCAAAATTAAAGCGTTTTTCCTCCCCCTTATTCTCATCAACAAACAGCTCATTCATTTTCATATCCGACACTATCGCGTAGCTCATTTACTAAAAAAACGATTTTTTTTTCATTTCCCCCCCTTCCCAAGCTGAGCTCATATCAAAAACTTTGATCTCCGGAAAATTATAACGGCTCGGCCATGGTCCTCTGTCCAGCCAAAAGAAGCAGTGCAAACACAACACCCGCCGAGAAAAAAAAATATCATCAAAAATTGTCACACTCTCACGAGCGTGAAATATGAAAATCCTCCCCATCTACACGAAGCTGTGTGTGTGTGTTTGCGTCCATAAATCCACTCGATAATCACGTACGGAACGCGAAATGTGTGATAAAAAGCTCACACGATCGCACTCACACACATGCTGACCAAAAATTCACATGTAGAACACGTTTTAATTTCTCACAAACTTCATCTTTGCCTGATTTCCACATTTTTCACGCGGCCAAAATATGCACTCCGAAAAAGCCGGCGTCCAAAAATATAAAATATTTCCCCCCACTCACACCCTTTCACGAAGGACACTTTTTTTGTTTGTTTCATTCACACTCGCGAACGAAACGCAATTTATCGCAAAGTTTTTCATGACGACATTTTTTTTGTTTCATCCAGCGCGCACCCATTCATATGGAGCAATTTATCGCCTCCCTCCTCCAATCTCGTTGTGCTTGTCCTTGTCCTTGCAAGCAAGTGGGAGGAACGGGGATAAAAGTCAGTAAAAATAAATAAAACTTGTCACACTGGCGTGTGCGAGACCAGCTGGCAACACTGCTGGGGGAGGGAAGAGTTATTGAAGTTTTCTTTAAAAAGATTTATTTGGTTCGAGTTTTTTCATTATTAATTTTATGAAATTTTCAAAATTCAGAATCAATTCCTAATCGTATTAAAACGCAATATTCTTCCCGGCTAGACATCACAAATCATACTTATAAATTTTCCCAAATTCCCAAAAAGGTACCTAGATCGTGTCAAACCCTCAACATCTGATTTTATTTCCTCCACTTTGTAACATACCCTCTAACCCTAGGATCCTAACCTCCATAAGCAAAAATCTCCCTCCCCCCCCCCATCGAACCATGGAATGTGGCGTCAAATTCGTTGTCTCATTCAAATTCATGAAATACCGCCACGGGGGTTTGCCCTTCTGGGTGCACTGCACTCAGGGTTTCACACGAGGACATGCAAATTTTTCACCCCGGCGTATATCAGCCAATAAGAGGGGCCACTCTTGGGAGCCCCGGGGTGAGTAGTTTTCCATTTTTTTCTGGGAATTACGATGGGGGAAGGTGTTGGATTAGGATCTAGTGGAATTTATTGAGTTAATTTTTGGAAAACTTTATTTACCTATCTTCTTTTAATTTTGTTTTCAGGTTTATACAGTTCAACATATATTCTTTAAAATTTAAATATACTTTTCAATATTTGAAGTGGTTGAGGTTCAAATGGAAGTGAACTTCAAATTCCGAGCATGGGTAAATATCAAGGGAAATGCGATTTCAACGATTTTACAAATTTTCTAAGTAAGTAATCGAAAAAATTGAAAATCAACTTTAACATTTTTGGTTTTCATGTCATTTTAGCGCAAAATAAATAACCTTGGTAAAAAACAACTATAACATTTTTGGTTTTCAAGTTTTTTTAGCGCAAAATAAATGACCTATTCATTTATTTTGCGCTAAAATGCCTTGATAACCAAAAATGTTAAAGTTGATTTTCAAATTTTTCGATTACTTACTTAGAAAATTTGTAAAATAGTTGAAATCGTTGAAGTCGGGATAACCAAATGCTTTGATTAACGAGTAAATTGATAGTTTTATTGATTTTTGGTGAACTTGAATCCAGTTTAATTTTAGTAACATTTATTTTTCAATCCTGTTATTTTTCAGAAGCTTAAAGAACTTAAAGCATAAGCCGTTCATCAATGACAAATGTACTCGTTGTGGCGAAGAATGTCACTATCACTCAGGGATGCCAGGTCGGAATTTAGAAAGGCTGGACTACTGCGAGAAAAAAGTCTGTGCATGTCTGTGCACATACTTTGCCTTAAACTCGAGCATCAACGATCGTCTCAAAAAAAAAATGATGAGCGGGGGGAGGGGGGGGGGGGGAGTGTTGTCAAAACCATCCTGACTTTCAAAAATCTAATTTTCGCGAAATCTGTGTATATCTGTGTCAGATTTAAAAGTCTGTGTTTGTCTGTGCATCACAAAATATCTGGACACAACTTCAAAAGTCTGTGAAACACAGACAATCTGTGTACCTATCACTATCTATTACTGGGCACATTTTGGTCCCTGTTATTTGCCCACGTAATACCAAGATTTGGTATTCCTGTGTAATTAACCCCTGCGATCGATTATCATATTTTATGTTTCTGTATCTATTATAACCGAAATCATTCAACAAAAAAGAAAACATATTTTAATCATACTCATTAGCGATAAATTTTATGAAATCATTTTTTTTTTGTTTTTTCATTAAATAATGTTCTATAATTTCAACAAAAAAACTGATCAAACCAGCAGAAAAAATATGTTTTCTTTTTGGTCTCTAAAAGCCTTTTTTATTTGTTGTTGTCCTCATTCTTGATTTTTTTTTATTTCAAACTACAGCAACAAAATCTTATATCACTTAAATTTAAAAACTTATTGAAGACAAGATTTTTGAAAGATTTGAATAAAAAACAACAATATTTCATTAGTGTATACAACATTTTTCAATGTTATCAAATTAAAAATGAAAAAAAATTAACATCACAGGAAAATAAACAAGGAATATTTTTTAAAATTTTAAAAGTTTATTAAGTTTGTTTTTGGAGGGAGAAATAAAATAAATTAATATTTACAACTTCCTGAAACTAACACTGACATTGCTACAACGTTTAATTCAAATATAAAAAAATTAACTTCATCCACCTATGTGGTTGATGCCTTCCTCACTTTTTACCAACAATGGGTCATATGAGTGGTTTGGACACATATTTCAGCTATTTTTTTTTGAATCCAGAAAAAAACGTACACACATATAACTTCAGTAATCATAACTCGAGACAGGGTTGCCAGATCTTCAATGTTTTGGACTCGTTGGAAAGGTCTCTCGATTACCTAACCAACGATGGGTCGGATGGTAAATCCGGACATAGTTTACATACATTTAAGTGAGATCCGGCTTCCAAAAAGTGCATAAATATCACTTAAGTGGACATATTTCGAGACAGGGTTGCCAGATCTGCAGTGTTTTGGACTCGTTGGAAAGGTCTCTCGATTACCTAACCAACGATGGGTCGGATGGTAAATCCGGACATAGTTTACATACAATTAAGTGGGATCCGGCTTCAAAAAAGATCAGTAGTGCGGTGCCTGTGTGGACGCGCAGTCCTGTTTTTTCGTGTTATTTTCCGTCTCTTTTGTGTCGCTGTTCGAGTGCATGGGGTGATTGGCTATTATAATTAAATAATGGCATCAGTAGTGCGGTACCTGTGTGGACGCGCAGTCCTGTTTTTTCGTGTTATTTTCCGTCTCTTTTGTGTCGCTGTTCGAGAGCATGGGGTGATTGGCTATTATAATTAAATAATGGCATCAGTAGTGCGGTGCCTGTGTGGACGCGCAGTCCTGTTTTTTCGTGTTATTTTCCGTCTCTTTTGTGTCGCTGTTCGAGTGCATGGGGTGATTGGCTATTATAATTAAATAATGGCATCAGTAGTGTGGTGCTTTTCGGGACGCGCAGTTCTGTTTTTTACCTTCTTTTTTTTCATTGTTTTTTTCCACTCGCGTTCGTTGGCCGATGAGTTTTTTTGTGTTGTTCTCTATTTATAGTTTTCTATAAAAACGTACCTATTTTTTTTTTTTGAGACTAGCAAGTCGTATTGCTGGATTAAGCCCTTTCTATATCATTTCAATAATCATTTCAATAAATGAAGCCCTTCCTACATCACCGTTGATCGGAAGGCACGCCGACGGAGAATTTCTGGAGAATCGCGGTCAAATTAATACTATATTTAAATCCCTAGATAGCTATCTTTCCGCAGCCGGCTGCCTAAGATTTTTAAAATTTCAACCGATAAACAAATTGCTTATGGTCGCATCACCTACCACAGTGAATCCTGACCTCATACCCATCTTACTAACCCCTCAAAACTCATGTGATACTTTGTCGGAGACGCAGTCGATTTGGCGGTCCCATCACTCAAGTATCGGACTAACATTCCCATCCACTTCCCCGTGTCTTACCTCTGGTCGTGGCCGGCGTCGGTATTGATCAGCATGATAGGGACCTTTGAAAATTGCGAAGGGGTGATGATTGGTTCCTACTTTTCATCTGTGGTCCACGGAGCAATGTTTGGGGGTCCTGGTCAATAACGAAGTAGCAGCTACGGGTAGACACCAATGCTATGCTATGCTATGCTAATTAAGTGGGATCCGGCTTCAAAAAAGTACATAAATATTACTTAAGTGGACATATCTCAAGACAGGGTTGCCAGATCTTCAATGTTTTGGACTCGTTGGAAAGGTTTTTCAATAACCTAACCAAAGATTGGTCAGATGATGGATCCGGACATCGTTTACATACATTTAAGTGGGATCCGGCTTCAAAAAAGTACATCAATATCACTTAAGTGGACATATCTCGAGACATGGTTGCCAGATCTTCAATGTTTTGGACTCGTTGGAAAGGTTTTTCGATCACCTAACCAACGATGGGTTGGATGGTGGATCCGGACATAGTTTACATACATTTAAGTGAGATCCGGCTTCCAAAAAGAGCATCAATATCACTTAAGTGGCCATATCTCGAGACAGGGTTGCCAGATCTTCAATGTTTTGGACTCGTTGGAAAGGTTTTTTGATTACCTAACCAACGATAGGTTGGATGGTGGATCCGGACATAGTTTACATACATTTAAGTGAGATCCGGATAAATGTGAAATTATATATATTTTTATATATAACTTTTGAACTACTTATCGAAACTTCAAACAATTCAATAGCGATGTATGGGACCCTAAGCCAAGTCGAATGCAACCGGTTTGATCAAAATCGGTCCAGCCAATGCTGAGAAAACTTGGCAAGAATTTTAAACACATACATACATACACACACACACACACACACACACACACACACATACACACACACACACATACACACACACAGACATTGTTGTTTATGTTCTTTATTTTTTATAGTCAAAATCTTTTTTACTTGGCTAGAATGGAAAATAAATATAAATGATTTATCTTCTGAAATCAGTTTACGTCATCATTTTTAAATCGAAGAAAAGGGAATATTTTCTTTCAATTTTTCTTTTTTTTTTATCTAGAGTTTTTTTTAATTGGACCCATAACATATAAAACACAATAGCTTATAGGACCTTTTGAAAAACTCTAGAAATGAACTTTGATAAAAATAATAAAATAGATTTATACATACCATCATCAGGGGTAACATTGGGTTTGTGGGTGAGATAGTGTCATACAAAAACGCTGAAATTTTTTATAACCTAATCTCACCCCCAGACCCAATGTCACCTCTGATGACGGTATTTAAAAAGTAATGTTTAGCGAAACCTTGAATATGTTCATATCTTTTCGAAGAAGAATAACCGCAAACTTGTGCCAAGGAATGAAATAAATACAAAGTTTTATATTTGCTTCGATTATTAAAAAAAATATGAACTTAAACATGCCGTTTTTAAAAACTGTTTCTACCTTTAAATATTTATTGCAGTTTCAGTAGACTTAGTTGTGATTAATTGGAAAACAAACAATCGCAGATTTTTAAAAGCTTACTGTTAATTGCATGGTCGATAGTTAATATTAAACCTTTGAAAGCAGTTTTTTTTGTCATTTAAGCAAAAGAATTTAGATACCATCCCGTTTTTGCTAACATTTTCTTTTCGGTTTTTTCAACAATCAATTTAATTTGGTATTGTTGGTTTCCTTATGATTTTGGAAGTTATATTGATTATGTTTTGCTCAGTACATAATCAAATTGAATGGAAAAATAAACAAAGGCCGTTCAACAATATCCCTAGTTATAATAGAGTTGAATATTTTATGAGTATTAAACAGTGTTCAAGTAAATCAATCATAAATCATTCCATAAATCGCTATGTGATTTTTGAGAAAAACACAATTTATTTTTGCTTGTGAAAAAATCTTCTATTTCGTTTATTATGTGATTCATGGATGTTCTCTTTAAATCTATCGAGGATTCTAAAAGATATGATAAATATGAATTTCAAAAATACCGTAAACTGGGGTGACATTGATAGTCCGGGGTGACATTGTTAGAAATTTGATTTGGCCACTAATTTTGATACATCCAATGTAACAGTCACATTTTTGCATATATGTTCGATAATAAGCTATCCATTAATGCTCACATAATCAAAATTCTCAAAAATGTTTAGATATTAATTTGACGGGCATTTGAAAAACCTATCAAAGTCACCTCGGTCTATCAAAGTCACCCCAGTTTACTGTATTGGAGAACACGATTTTTTCTTCATTTGTTTATAGACACCAAATATTTTTTAGCTGAAATTTAGTAAAGATTCACTGAATTTTCATCAACTGAAAGTTCAGTAAAAGATTCAGCATATCAAATTATACTGAATTCACAATTGATTGGTATTTATCATTTTGATGGAAATTTCAGTAAAACGGTTGTCAAAACAACTGAAATTTGAGCAAAAGAAATGACAGTTTGTTTTGCTGAAAATTCAGTAACATTCTTTTGTCAGTTTGACAGGTAATTTTCTGAAGATTCTGCAATTTGTACTATGAAGCATCCAAACAGTAAGTCAAAAGTGACATTTGCGTATGACAGATTTACTGTTTAGAATATTGTTTTTTGGAAATATTGAATTTGGAATTTCAGGAAATCTCCAAATTCAATTTCTACCTACAGTTATATTTTTATATATATATTTTTCATTTATGCAAACAAATGTTTCAAGAGAAAAACAAAACAATTTAAAACAAAGCAAATGCATAAAGTTTGCTTAGCCACCATCACCAGCGTCCTTGACCGTCATAATTTCGCAAATTATATTTATCACATCCCGTGGAAAACTGTTTAGCTGCGGTCCTAGCTCAAACACACACACAACAACCTCTCAAATAAAACCGAAAAGAAAAAAAATGACAGCGAAAAACATCGCATCTAAAATTTAACGAACATACATATTTGAGACCGGCCGGCAGCCAGCAGCAGCTCCCATAAAGAATAAAAAAATGGCGATAAACTATTCGAAACACGTCGCCGTCGTTGCCTGCTAGCTTGCAGGGTGGCTGCTGGGTCGCAGTGACACTCACCCACCCTCGGGAGGTCTGTTAGGGTGGTTCATTTGAAAATAGGTTTAAATTTCCTAAATTGATTATTTAGAATTGTTTAAAGTTTTAAAATTTTAAATAAGTACATTTTTAAACAAGTTTTTCTGGTAAATTTCGAATCAGTCTAATTTGCCAAATTGTGTATCAGATTCAGAGGACGCTTCAGACACACACAATTCATCTGGAACCAGCGACCAGGGGAACGAGATATGGCAAATAGTTTCGTGATCGAGAAATATGATACCGTGGTCCTCTCTGGAGCCACCGAAAAAAAATCACACACAACAAACTAGGATTGATTACCCAAAAAAAGCGACTAGATTTGTTCCAATTTGATGCAAAATGCTTTTAACGGGAGGACTATTTTTCAAATTTATTTCGCAGATGAAAAAGCTCTCTTTTCGAACATTCCGTGGAGCTTTTTTTTATTTCTCAAAAAATGTCCACAATGTTTGCGCGAGGATTGTTCTCCTCGGAGTTGGGTTTGTTAGCTCGCTCGACAATAAAAAAGGACAACAGGAGAAAAATACATAACCGAATCTGGAAGCATTTTCGGGGACAGACCGGGATCCTCTCTCTAGCGGAGACAAATATGTTGGCTCGCCTCTAATTGAATGTTTGTTTTGAAATTGGAAAGATATTTCAAAGTGTGTGTCCCACGGTCGTCCCCAGGATTCGACGTGGCCATCGTCCCACATTCCCCTCCAGTGGAATGATGTATGTTTTTAGTGTTATTTTTTTCTGCTATGTTAGCCAAAAAGATCTCGCTTTGAATAAACAGACCCACACTCTACTCCAACAACGAAAAAAAAGGCCGAACCGCGAAATGGCCCGACCATAAATCAACGGAAAAATGGTGATGAATTTTGAGCACATTTTTATTTGTTTGGACATCGAGTTATCTCTCTCAAAAGCACCACTCACCAAGGATTCCTAAACGAAAATTGACTGTCACGACGATCACGTGGCCGTAGCTGGCCAGCACGGACCCATCGTACGGGTTGCCGGAGCCCCAGTCGTAGCCCTCGCCGTGGATGTAGAAGAAGATCGAGTATGGTGCCTCGAGGCCGCGGCTTCCTGCAAATTAAATTGAGAAGAGGAAAAACAAATAAGTATAGATTTGATCAGGAAGATCTACCCCAAGATTTATTATTGGAGAAGGTTATTTAGATATGTTTGTATTTCGTAATTTAAATATTGAGCAGTTCTCTCAGATTCAGGTCATTCGATTTTTTTGTATTTTTCAATCCGACTGAAACTTTTTTGGTGCATTTGGTATGCCCAAAGAAGCCATTTTGCATCATTAGTTTGTCCATATAATTTTCCATACAAATTTGGCAGCTGTCCATACAAAAATGATGTATGACAATTCAAAAATCGGTATCTTTTGAAGGAAATTTTTGATGGATTTGGTGTCTTCGGCAAAGTTGTAGGTATGAATATGGACTACACTGAAAAAAAAATGATACACGGTAAACATTTTTTTGATGATTTTTAATTTAACTTTTTGTCACTTAAACTTGATTTCCAAAAAAAAAAAACACTATTTTTTTACATGTCTTAGAGGATAACAAATGCCAACTTTTCAGAAATTTCCAGGTTGTGCAAAAAATCTTTGACTGAGTTATGATTTTTTTAATCAATACTGATTTTTTTAAAAAAAAATCAAAATATTGGTCGCAAAAATTTTTCAACTTTATTTTTCGATGTAAAATCAAATTTGCAATCAAAAAGTACTTTAGTGAAATTTTGATAAAATGCACCGTTTTCAAGTTATAGCAATTTTTAGGTTTTTTTTCTTCAAAATAGTCGAAATTTTTCATTTTTTTAATTATTGCACATAATTGAAAACTTTTGAAAAAAATATTTTGAAAAGCTTTGAAAATTCTCTATATTTTGCTTTTTTGAACTTTGTTGATACAACCCTTAGTTGCTGAGATGTTGCCATGCAAGTGTTTAAAAACAGGAAAATTGATGTTTTTTAAGTCTCACCCAAACAACCCACCGTTTTCTAATGTCGATATCTCAGCAACTACTGGTCCGATTTACAATGTTAAAATATGAAACATTCGTAAAATTTTCCGATCTTTTCGAAATTTTTTTTTTTTTAAATGTTGAATCAAGACTAACATATCAAAATGGCGTAATATTGAATGTTTGATCTTTTTGAAATGTTAGACATGATTTAAATTTCTAAAAAAAGACCGATTTCGTAGAGATCTGCTCATTGTTATTTAAATTGCAGTTTTGATTTGATTTTCAAATGACCCCCACTGTCCATAATACCCCAAATTCCTTTACAGTTTTTGATGCCAGATATAAATTTTATGAACTATTATATAACAATTTTCAGTCAACTAAAAATTATGACATTAATTTAAAACTTTTACAATCATTTTACAATTACAATTACAATTACAATCATTTTCTAAATAAAGCACAGTATACAGAACAAAGTGATTTTCTCCAAAACATATGTTTTTTTAATTTAATTTCATCTTACTTTGATCTGATTTTTGTCTCAACTGGTTCATAAGGATTACTATTGTACCATCACTCAAGCAAAATTTCATCCCCTCCTACCAAGTCACTTTTAGTTGACTTTCCTCGTAATGTGTGAAAACTGTTCATTTGTGCATCTCCTGGCTCGGCCATAACTTTATAATACTCCAGTTATATTCCCAGCAGCAGCCAGTTCCAACCTCATAACCCAGTGCCAGTGCACCGATCATCTAATGCCAATCCTCTCCCACCCCCCACCCCCACCCTTTTTTGGATCAACTTTCCCCACATCATAAAAGCTCGATAAAATCCCTTGCGGGATTCCCAACAACAACAACACCGACGACGACAACGTTCACAGAGTAGCTCTAATTGAAAACTTAATTAAATGTGTAACAGCGGGTGTCAATCTCCGGATCATTTATTTATTTTTAATTAAGTTTCTTGACTAAGGCTGTGAGGCTGAGGTGTGGTGGCTAACATGAAAAAACAACACTTCTAAACTGGATACAAAAACCCCCTTCGATGAATGCGCCATGTTGGAAAAAAATGAAAATAAATTTCAAAATTATGATTTCACTTTTTTGATATAGTTAAAATCTTTAAATCTTCTTGAAGAAATTCTTTCAAAAATGTGCTTAAAAAATGTGGAATTTCAGCTTTTGTTATTTAAGTGAGGGACTAATAACAAAAGTTAACTTTATTGAGAGGTACTTTTTTACAATTTGGATTATTTTAATTGAAAATTTCTCACAGTGCCCTGCAAAGCTCATCTCATTTCCCAAAGTGAACGCAGCAGTATGTGACATAAAAGTCTGATGTTGATTTTCTTTCCGAAGTCTCGGGAAACGACGGATGTTATTGACGTTACCCCCGGTGTTGTTTTTATAGCACTGACCGTGGCCAACACCACCTAAACCACGAGCTGCAACATTTTTCTCATCAAGTTTTTTTTTTCAAACTCTCTCCTGGTTTTCCTTCCGATGCAATCCAATTTGCTGATGTCAATACCGGAGAAGCGATGGTTTCTCTGTACTTCAAAGATCTGTTTCAATTACTGCGATGGAAATTTCCTCAAATAACTCAATCATGCTTAAAAGCTGTTCTCCAACCTGAGCTGATCTCCCACGAACCTGATTAAGATCTTGCAAAAATAAAACCTCAGCTACCGCTTTCCAACGAGGGCACACGAAAATTAAGGCCAATTTGAGATCATTTTTCAATCATTAACCGGAGCACTTGGCTCGTTTGAGATAAAAATTGTGCCTGACTTGGCTCGTGGCTTGACTTTTCCATTTTCCTTTCTCAACTTTCCGAAAATAAAGTACAACCTGAGCTCCAGGTTTAAAACCCCCTGCCCAAGTCAGTGGAGAGGAACATTACCTCTCCAATCATGGAGGTTCGTTTCGAGAGCTGGGAGCCCAGCCAGTGATAAATGATAATTGAATTTCAACTTTCACATTTTTGGTCCTCCATCATCGGCGCGTTCGCTTTTGGAGTTCACATTGTGGTGCAAACTGAGCAATTCCGGTGAGAAACGAGTTGGAGAAATGGATTTATACTTTTGGAGAGTTAAGTTCTACTGTCATGGTGTCGATTTCTGGAAAAGTCAGGGAAAACCTGGAAAAGTCAGGGAATTTTATTTGACCTGGAGAAGTCAGGGAAAGTCAGGGAATTTTAAGCAGGGTCAGGGAATTTCGATGATCTTAAAAATATTACTACAAAATTTCATTTCTTTTTGAAAATTTGCTCTTGATGACGTATTTGAATGTCTTCCAGGCCAAACTTTGCAACATTGATAATATTTAATTTTTTATATTGGTTAGAACGGAAGGAACGCAAAACTCCACACAAAAAATGCTTAAGAAAAGGGTCACGAAGAAAAGGAACAGCAACGAAAAGTTGCATTTGGGATTTCTTCGCGCGTTGCTTGTTTGCAATATGTTTAGGTTCAAAAATGAAATAATTTGGATTTGCGATTAATTGAAAACAACAAATTACTAGTGCACACAGGTTGGAACAATATGAGGCAGTTGCCCCACCATCCTCAGAGATTTGTTCTAAAGTTGGTCGTTTGCTCAAAAGTTAAAAAAAATCGAACATCTAAAAACTAAAAAAAATCTAAAATTCTTGAGCTCAAAGATTCTATATTTTGAAAATTCTAAAATTCTGATATTCTGGAATTTTTGATTTCTTAATTTTTTAAATTCTTAATCAAAAATTCTAAATAAATTGTAAGATTAGAATAATTTCCAAATTTCACTTTAGTATTCGTTAACTAAATTTTTATTTATCTCAAAATTAAACTGAACTTTGATTCAAAAATGATCCAAAGTAATCTAATTTTGTGTAATCTAAAATGTAAGCAAAATAGTGATGGTGAAATGGAATTAAAAATCAAAGATTTAAATTCAAGAATTAAAGAAATAAAACATACATTTATGGAATAAACAGGGTTGTTACGGACGGCGCGAATTTGGCGCGGATTTCGCGCGGTAGCAATTTGGATCAAATAAATTATTGAGAGAGATAAAATTACTTTCAATTTATAAAGAAAAATATTATCAAGAATCAGGAAAATTTGTTTTTCTTTTTCGTTGAGTTCAAAAACTTCGATATTTATTAATTGAATTTTGTTCCGAAAATTTTTGTTTGTATTTTCTCAATAAGAAACGTTGCAAGATGAAGATGAAATTATGAAGAGATATTTTTTTTAAATGTGTTGTTGAGGATTTCCTAAATAAATGTATTACTACACTCAACTCATTTTTAAACATACTGACTCTGAATATTTAATTTCTTTTAAGTTTTGAGTAATGTTTTTACCCTTATTTAGTGTTCTTTTATACTGGATACATTCAATTTTAATCTTGTAAATCTTAATCATATTTTAAACTTGTCCTGAAGATACAGACATTAGGATGTAACAAAAATTATTATTGAAGCATGTTCCAGTGGGTGTACTGTATATCCCAAATATGAGCTTGATTGGACGTAACAGAAGCTGGCCTCCGCCTTTGAATTTTAGCTGGGATTCAACCAGTAGAAATATTTTTTTAAATTTAAACATTCTTGAAGAAAAATAAAAAAAAATCAAAGCATTGAAAAATTACAGCTCCAACATTCAAAATTGAATTATTCAGAAATTAGGAAATAAAATTAGGAGAATAGTATTAAAAACCCCAAAAAATAAAATAAATTCATAAAACAAAAAAAAAGATACAGATTTTTTTATTTTTTATTTTAAAAAATCTAAAAAAGATCAAAAATATCAATATTGAGTAAAAATTAAAAAAAAAACAATCGAGAGAACAAAAATTTTTTTTTCTTAAATTCTTAAATTCTTAAATTCTTAAATTCTTAAATTCTTAAATTCTTAAATTCTTAAATTCTTAAATTCTTAAATTCTTAAATTCTTAAATTCTTAAATTCTTAAATTCTTAAATTCTTAAATTCTTAAATTCTTAAATTCTTAAATTCTTAAATTCTTAAATTCTTAAATTCTTAAATTCTTAAATTCTTAAATTCTTAAATTCTTAAATTCTTAAATTCTTAAATTCTTAAATTCTTAAATTTTAAATTCTTAAATTCTTAAATTCTTAAATTTTAAATTCTTAAATTCTTAAATTCTTAAATTCTTAAATTCTTAAATTCTTAAATTCTTAAATTCTTAAATTCTTAAATTCTTAAATTCTTAAATTCTTAAATTCTTAAATTCTTAAATTCTTAAATTCTTAAATTCTTAAATTATTAAATTCTTAAATTCTTAAATTCTTAAATTCTTAAATTCTTAAATTCTTAAATTCTTAAATTCTTAAATTCTTAAATTCTTAAATTCTTAAATTCTTAAATTCTTAAATTCTTAAATTCTTAAATTCTTAAATTCTTAAATTTTAAATTCTTAAATTCTTAAATTCTTAAATTCTTAAATTCTTAAATTCTTAAATTCTTAAATTCTTAAATTCTTAAATTCTTAAATTCTTAAATTCTTAAATTCTTAAATTCTTAAATTCTTAAATTCTTAAATTCTTAAATTCTTAAATTCTTAAATTCTTAAATTCTTAAATTCTTAAATTCTTAAATTCCTAAATTTCTAAATTTCCTTGAATGCTGATAAAATTGAAGTATTTTTGGAGTTATTTTTTTCGGTTACAGAAATTTTGAGAAGAAGGTGTAGGAAAATTTGCTTCGATTTTTCTAGAGATCGAGGAATTATTACAATTTTTAAATGGTATTATTTTTCTTTATTTAGATTTGGTTCAGTTTTTAGATCTTAATTTCTAAATGTTGAAATTTTTGATTTTTTTTTCAGCCAAAATGTTCGTTTTTTTTTTTCGTTTGTTTTGGCCTTTCCCTCTAGTTTACCTAATCCTAGCAAAAATACATTTTCAGCGTTTCAAGATTCTGCGTTCTGAGATTTCAAAATTGAATTTATCATGAAACTCTTTTGTATGTTTGTCGCAAAATTATTTTTCTTAAAATGACACGGATTTTGCGCGGATTGGGTTTTGGGATGGCGGATTTCTCCGTAACAACCCTTAATAAAGAAATTTGAGAATTCAAGAATTTATAAAATATGGTCTCTTCAGAAAAGTTGTTTCAACTTTGTCCAGCATCCGAGATTTCATAAGGTTTGTACAACTACATCTTCTTCTATATATATAAAAAATTTCGACGGTTTTGTTCGAACGCGAATCAGTTCAACACGGAACGTCGGATCGAGGTGCTCTTTGTTGCGTTGGGTTCGTATAAGTCCAAGGAAGGTTCTTACGCCAAAAAGTTACAACTTTGGCCACACTCGGACCGATTCCGGAGCATCTGCAGATTGTATGGGATAATTTACGTAAACTCAAATTTTGATCACAGGAGGCTGAATAAGCAAACATGCTAGAAACGTCAGGAAACAAAAAAGGGCAGGACGAAGTTTGCCGGGAAGAGCTTGTTTTACATATTTTTCCCAAACAACATTCAAGGGCTTAAAAGGAGGAGTCCCGTGGTCAGATCGAGCTTAAATTTGGAATCTATTCCAAAACACCAAATCTATTCCAATCTATTCCAAAACACCCAAATATCTATGTTTGATAAATAATGACTTTTTGAAAAGCTCGAGCTGGTTGTATTTTGTTTTTATTTTTATAAAATGTATAGATCGTGTGAATGATCGTCTGTGGGCTCTGATCAAGGCAGAATACTTTTTTTTAAATTTTATAGCAAAAACATATTTTTTCGTGAAATTATTTAAGAAGAAAAATATATCTATAATATATAAGTTTTTTCGTTATAAGTTACGGAAATTGCTTTCCGCATAATTGATCGACGCCACCAACATCGTCAGCACAGCCGACAACAGTAACCCAAACGTTATTTATTTCGAAACATCTCCCCTTCTACAATGGACGTTTTATAACTTATATATCCAGAAAACTGTTTACTTTAAATACAAACATTGTCGAAAAAGACCTAGATCTTTTTTTAAAATCGTAAACATGTCCTTGAAAAATTCACATTTAATTGTGTATTTGTCTTAGTTTTTCAGTTTTTTAATCTTTCTGCAAAATTACATATTTTTTTCAAGTTTTTTTCTCCAAAACCTTTTTTATATGATTCGTCCTAATTCGGTTGAAAATTCGACAAAAAGGGACAACAATTTTTAAATTAAACATGACTTGTTACTTTAATGCAAATTTTTAATTGATTTTTTTTTTGTAAAACCATCGCAATTTGAAATTTGCAATAATTTTAATTATTAGTTTGCTCATTTTGGATGTTCGATAAGAAAAAAAATGATTGACAAAATAAAAAAAAGTTTTTAAGTTTTTGCAGAATCCACCGTTAAAAAACAAAATAAAAAAGTCATTGAGGTTTTTAATATCTTAAATTTCCAATATTCAAGAGGAAAATGCATGAAACCATAAAAACGCTCCAAAAAATATGTTAGTAAAAAATAGAAAATAAAAAAAAAATTGTGGTCTGGAGAGGTCAGGGAAAAGTCAGGGAAATTTATTTTGGGATTTGGATCGACACCATGACTGTGTAATGTGATGAAAATATGCAACAGAAACCTAAAATACTTGTCGAAATTTATTTTGGGATTTGGATCGACACCATGACTGTGTAATGTGATGAAAATATGCAACAGAAACCTAAAATACTTTTTTCATTTTACTAAAATTATTATTGTTATAATTTGAGAAGATGTCTTTATCATCTATTATATTCAACTAGTTTTTTTTCTCGAGTATGAATCTTTGCCAAAGTTTTGATTCCATTGCTTAGAAATTCATTCGACAGAAACAAAAAACAAAAAAACAAAAAACAAAAAACAAAAAACAAAAAACAAAAAACAAAAAACAAAAAACAAAAAACAAAAAACAAAAAACAAAAAACAAAAACAAAAACAAAAAACAAAAACAAAAACAAAAACAAAACAAAAACAAAAACAAAAACAAAAAACAAAAAACAAAAAACAAAAAAAAAACAAAAACAAAAACAAAAACAAAAACAAAAAAAAAAAACAAAAAACAAAAAACAAAAAACAAAAAACAAAAAACAAAAAACAAAAAACAAAAAACAAAAAACAAAAAACAAAAAACAAAAAACAAAAAACAAAAAACAAAAAACAAAAAACAAAAAACAAAAACAAAAAAAAAACAAAAACAAAAACAAAAAACAAAAACAAAAACAAAAACAAAAACAAAAAACAAAAACAAAAAACAAAAAACAAAAAACAAAAAACAAAAAACAAAAAACAAAAAACAAAAAACAAAAAACAAAAAACAAAAAACAAAAAACAAAAAACAAAAAACAAAAAACAAAAAACAAAAAACAAAAAACAGAAAACAATTTTTTTGTTATTTTTGGTAGAAAACAGTAAGCCAGAGGA